>NW_019384599.1:439977-532791 GCF_000671375.1 Centruroides sculpturatus | reverse complement strand
GCCATGTCCGGTCAGAAATTGGGTGAACAGGTGGGTGTCGTGGCCATCAAAGGTAGGATTAGTGGTAGGAACGTTAGGAAAAAATTTCCATGTTGTCTGACCCTCATGGCAGTTGTTCCATCTTTCTTGCCAGGTGTTAATTGCATCTGTTCTGAGAAGATGCTTAATGAAGGAGGCAGGTGTGAGAGAATAAAGACACATATTAGAAGAGAGACTGGTGGCTTCCCCGGCAAGAAAGTCAGCCCTCTCATTGCCAAGCAGTCCCGCATGACTTCTAATCCATGAGATGGAGAAGTTGTTATTAGAGGAGGCAATGCTTGCTTGAATCTTGATGACAAGGGTGTTCTCAGGCAGATGATAATTGATGGCATCAATTGTAGATCTGCAGTCTGTAAAGATGTTGACCCTGTTGTTGCTTTTGTAGTTGTTGCATCACTCAATAGACATCAAGATGGCGGTGAGCTCTGCCTGATATGCCAAGCAGTTCGAGGCAAGATGACCAGTCCCATAGTAGCATTCCACACCATCCTGATACACCACAAACGCACTACCAACATTCTCCTCAGACTTAGAGCAGTCAGTGTAAATGGTTAAATCTTCATGGTCCAGAGGCTGGTTCTTGATTTGGGGTCGAAGAAAGGGAGGAAGCAGATCTGACAGGTGGCAAATAGTCTCATAAGAGGAGAATGATTGGTTGGCCAGACAGATACAGTGGCTCTTATGAAGGTGAATGATTGGCTTTTGGAAGCCAATGATATAGCAAGGTTCAATAGGCATTTTACCAGAGATGACCTGTAAGGCAGCCATGGAGGAAGTAAAAAAGGCATGGCAGATACGAAGAAGAGCTCTGCGTTGTGCACCATGGAGTTTCCGTTCAATGTGCACACAGCCTAAACAGCCAGCCCAAACTGGGGCGGCATAGCAGATCATCGGTAGAAAGACACTGTCATAGATTGTAGAAAAAATATTTGGGGAAAGCCCCCACTTCGACTTTGCCACCTTGGAGACAGTGTTAAATAGATGGTTAGTCCTGTTGGTTATATAGGCAATATGGTCAGCCCAGTTTAGTTTGTGGTCGATGATGACCCCTAGATACTTGATGGTGGTAGTGATTTTGATAGAAACCCCATCCATTTTTATAGTGGGCGGCCTCCGGTAAAGGTGAGGCTTACTGGGATTCGTAGAAACGATACCCTTGGTTTTGTTGGCATTAAACTTCAATTTATACTTCTTGCCCCACTTAGTAATGTTGTCCATCACTTTTTTGGCCTTGAACTCCAAGTTAGAGCGAGAAAAGGCTGCTAGAAGGATCAGAGCGTCATCCACATACGCGAAAATACCATCACAGTCCTGGATGTCAGAAAGGAAATTATTAAAGAGCAGATTCCAGAACATAGGGCCAGAAACGGAACCCTGTGGGCAGCCTCTAAAAGTCTTTCTCCTGATTTCAGTGTTACCTGAAATAAAAGTAACATACCTATTATTCAGGTAGTCTGAGAAAGCATGGTAAATATTAGCAGGACAGCGAGCCTGCCGCAGCCTCAAGAGAATGAGAGGCCACCAAGCGGCATTGAAGGCACTGCTAATATCCAAACTAAGCTCCAAGACATAAGTGTAAGACTGAAGAAGTTTAACCTTGTCAGTCATGGCAAGGATAGCATCAGTGGTGCCCCGGCTTTAACTAAAACCAAACTGTTGGGGGCTAAGAAAGTTATTGGCCTCAAGGTGCCAATTAAGCCTATTGCTCAAGAGACGGTCATAGACTTTGGAAAGAACAGGAAGAAGAGAAATGCAGCGATAATCATTGGGAGTGCAAATGGGCTGATTTCCAACTTTTGGGATAGGGACAATTTTAGCGTCCTTTTAAGAATCTGGGAATATACCGAAATGAAGGCAGATGTTCATAAGGTAGGAGATGATGTTGGGACGGTTAGTCCAAATGTTCTTCATGATACCTGCAGTTAGCCCACGGGTTCCCAACCTATGGGTTGCGACCCAGAAGGGGGTCGCAACAGGCTTTCTGTGGGGTCGCCAATTTACACAGTAAACTAAAAAATATTCAGTATAATGCAATTTTTATTTTTAATGGTGTCTTGAAGTTTGAATAATTTCATATATTTTTTAAAAATTAAAATAAGTGTAATCTAGGTACGCTATTCTGTCACAGTTGATTGAAACATGTGTTGGGAGTTTGAGAGGAATAAATTAAATGCTGAGAATGACATGAGGTTGGCGTTAACAAAAACTCACCCGCGAATTTTGAGGCTGGTTAATAACATGCAATTTCAACCATCGCATTAAATTATTAAACATAATTTAAAATAAAATTACACTAAAAAACTAATTTCGTTGTGTTTTTTTAATTACCTTATTAAAAACGTCTTTTTCAATTGTATCGGGGTCGCGGGACACTTGGCTTTTATAAAAAGGGGTCGCCAGCCGAAAAACGTTGGGAACCGTTGAGTTAGCCCATCCAGACCAAGAGCTTTATAGAGAGAGCGTTTATTGACAGACCAGTCAATCTCGGCCTGAGTAAAGGGAGGAGAATCCTCTGTGTCAACGGGGTGGTGAGAAGAGTTCCTAATATTGCTGTCGAAGTCTGAGTCTTCTGTTGGATTAACGTCCTAACACACAGAATCCAGAATGGCATTGATGGTGCCATCAAAGTTGTAAGTGCAACCATCCCCAGTGTTGAGAGTAGAGAGGCACGACTTGTGTTTAAGCTTGTTGGCACACAAACGGTACACAAACCCAAGGATTAATTGAGGCTGAAGAACAGAAGTCCCTCCACGAAGAGGTCTTGGCATCCCTTATTGCCTTCTTGTAGGTCACTTGAAATTCCAGGTAACTTTGCTTGAAAATGAATCCCTACTTCTTTGAAATAGCTTACGTAATTTATTATTTTTTACCCTCATACCAGCCAGGTTATCGTTCTACCAAGAGACTCCTGAGGCATTAGGCCTACGGAGAGGGATTGCGTGACTGCATGCCTTGTGAACAGAGTTGATGGTGTTATTTACAATGCTGATGGCAGTCTCTCTGGTTGAGACCATGTGAAAAGTAGAGATGTGAGATATTGTCCCAGTTAGCTTTCCTGGTGTTGTAACACCTAATGAAATTTCTGCTGATTTTTCTGCCCCAAAGACAACGGTGAACTCAATAGCATTGTGGTCTGCTAAGCTGTCGTCGTTAGTGACATGCCAGTTATGAACCCAATCAAAACTCCTTATGCTGGCGATTGTAATGCCGATCCAGGAGCTACCATTGGGCCCCTCAAAGGTAGGAGGAGAGTTGGGATTGTTAATACACAACATGCCGTTGGAGGCCAAGAGGTCTTTGTAGGCCTTGCTTTCATCATCCAACAGATCCCTTCCCCACATGGGAGAACAGGCATTGGAATTGCCGCCTATTATGATTTCAGCATGATGGAACTTCTTGACTGATTCATCCAAGTTATTAACAATTGAATTGTAGAAGTTGCCTTTTTGACAATAGAAGCTCCCAAATATGATTGGATAATTCCCAAGCCTAATCTCTATCCAGACCATTTTGTCGTTGCTGACATGCTGATGAGAAAGAACATGGATATTATTTTTGGGAATCATAATGGCAGCCCAAGGGTAGGAGCCATTGGACTGAATAATAAGGTGCGAGTGAGGGATGCAAGTAACCCTGTTATTCACGCAATATGGCTCTTGAACAAGGACCAGATCATAGTTGTTCATAACAGTGCTGAGATTAGAAGTGGCATTGATGGACCTCTGGAGGTTTGTTTGCAGCGGATCAGTCCCCATAATTAGTTCTCAAAATAAGTTGTGTCTTCATTCTTCTGTAAACAGGGTACTCTTCGTCAAAGGCATCATGGGAGCAATTTTCATTCTTATTTTGTTTACAGTTGGTGCAGGTGGCATCACTGTCTTTTTTAGTACATTCCTTGAAATGATGAAGTTTGTAACCGTTGTACTGATACACCCTGTATAACTTTTATTTTAAAAGTGGTTACATTTCTAGAACATTCAATTCTATTCCTTAGCTTATTTAATCATATAATAAATTTAAATATCTAACATCTTCTGCATCAGAATATTATTAAAATATTCCAATTATAATAAATGTCATAAATTCGTTTTTATTACCTTCCAGAATTCAGCATGAATTATAGTCATGAAGAAGAGAAGCAGGAAGACATTTTTATGAAATTCTTCAAGGACAAAGTTGCACTGTTTCTTTCTTATTCGTCTTGTAAAATTATTATATTACTTGTCTATGTCATTAGTTTATCATTAGGTATATGGGGTGTCATTTCTTTGAACGAAGGTCTCGATGTTTTTGGTTTTTATCCCGAAAATTCCAAGATCACTCGAGCATTTCGAGTATATTATAAATATTTTACTGAATATCCATTTAGTATTCACATAGTGATTAACAAAACTTTGGATTATTCAAACGAAGTCGTTCAGAAATCATTAGACGACATGATTAAAAAGTTCCAGTCTCATCCGAACGTGGCAGATATGGACATATCTTGGTTGAAGTATTATAAAGACTTTCAACAACATACAGCAGCGAAATATTCTTTTATGGGATACGATTTATCCACTAAACAAGATTTCATCGATGGTTTACGGCAGGTGTTTCTGAAATTTCCAGGAGCCAAACATTACCAGAATGATATCGTATTTAATCATAATTATACGGATATTATTTGTAGTCGTTTCTTTCTTTTAGCAAGAAATGTTTCGGATAGAACCACGGAGTCGAAATTAATCAAAGATATACGAAAGATGGCGGAGGAATTTCCTTTCTCCGTTCTTATTCACACCATGATATCTCCATTCGTTGAGCAAAGTATCATTATTAGAGAAGTGGTCTTTCATTTTTTTTGGATAACGTCGTTAATTAATCTTGTAATTTTTGTTTCTTTTAATCCAAATATTTTGTATTCGGTTGTCGTTGCTCTGTGCATTTCGTCTATTACGATACAAACTCTGGGTTATATGTCGTTATGGGGTGTGGACTTAGACATCGCTTCCATGTTCTGCTTAGTAATTTCTATGGGGTTTTGTGTTAATTATCCTACTCACATATGTTATTCTTTTCTCACTTCGTCAGATAAAACCATAAGAGGAAAATTGCAGCATAGTTTATATAATGTGGGATTTCCGATATTTCAGGGCGCATTCTCAACCGGAATAGGTGTGTTGATTGTTTTGCAGAAAACTATGATTTTGAATAAAGCATTTGTTAAAATACTTGTTATAATTGCGGTGCAAACTGCATTTCATGCTTTATTGTTAATTCCTGTCGTATTTTCCATCATCTGGTTTGGTCTTGATATATATAAAGCAAGAAGAAAAGCATATAATAATATAATATAGGATGAAAAGTATGAGGAAATGGCAAATAAACTCATTAATTGGGGTTTATAAAATAATTTAGTTTTTAGAGAATAGAAATTATAGTAGAAACACATGTGTAGTTTTTTATAGAATGGTTAAAATCTTTGTCATTTTTCTAGTAAGTATGCATTTCAATTCAATTCAATTTATTTCTTTGTTGCATGAAATGTAATTAGGTGTTAGTTGTTTATTCTTGTTTAAAAATAATGTAAATTTATCAAGATACTTTGATATATTTTAATAGTAGTTAAAATATTTGAATTTTTCCAGTTATATACACAAGTGGTTAGTTTTCTGTTGACGGTAAATTCTTATATTTTGTAATTAAGAAATAAAAAATTTTAAAAAATCAATGGGGTTGGTATTATTTCACAAAATATTAAAGGTACACTTTTTTTCAGAGAATTATTTTCTTTCTTTATTAATGGGCGAATTTGTACTGGAAAACTAACATGTATACTCTCACTATGCAATAATTTTTACTTTAATTTCGTATTTCTTATTATAGTGTGATAACAAGAGACGAAGTAAATGCAATAAAATGTTAATTTTTACTATCGAACAGCTGTTGCAAAGGGAAGAAGCTATAACGTAATACAGAAAATTAGAAAGATAATTAAAAAATACAAGTAAGCCTTCACTGCATACAAAGTAAGTTTGAGTGGTGGTAGTGTATAAACAAAGTAGTATACGTAAGGAAAATTCTAATTATATTGGTGAAACAAGGAAAAAGTTAAGATTAAAAAAATACCAGACGTCAGTTAGATTAAATTATAGAAATTCCCTTAGTTTTTGTATTGCACGGAACCAGGCTGTAAAATAAGTAAAGAAAATGTTACGACATATTTTGAAAACTCTACATAAAAAAAGCAGTTTTAGGGACATACTAAAATATTACAACAATTAAAGTCCATTAATTTAAATAAAAGTATGGAATCTATTTTCATACTTTTAGATGTGATTTGGCAAAGTCTGCTGCATAAGTGTTGATGTAAAGAAGAGCAATTGAAAGGCAGTCATAAAAAGTTGTGATTATCTTCTACGGGATTGTCATCACCAGGATTGAAAAGAGGTAAGGAATCAAAATTTTACGTATTTTTCTCCACATTTTTATGTATCGATATATTTTACTATTTAATTCTTTTTATTTTGTTTACTTGTTGAGAAAAAAAAATACTTCAAAAGAGAACAATGCAGGGTGAGAAGAATATTAAAAAGTCGTGAATTGCTCCAACTATTCTATTGTGTGAGAAAGTTTTCGTAGGTTTCTAAAAGACTGAAATTCAAGTATCCCATAGATATCGATCCTTTAACGTATTTATATAAGATAATGTTATTTAATTTAGGAGGAGTGATCGTTGACGAAAACGATTATATAGAAGAAGTATACGCCATGCGTTTATTGTATCCATTGGACTATAGTAACACAAGTAAAACAGAGTGGACTAAAGCTTGGAGTAAAGCTCTTTACAGAAAAATAAAAGAATGCAATTTCAAGTATATTGACACTTTTTTCGAGCCATTCGCTTCGACTGATGTTAATGTTATATTAGATTTGCAGGAGATGATACCATTTATAAGCGTCACTATAATCGTAGTATGTTTCTTTAGCATGCTGAGTAACATGACTAATAGTTGGATTACAAGCAAACCGTGGATGGGTATAGTCAGTGTCATGTCAGCCGGAATGGCTGTAGCTGCCTCGTTTGGATTACTATCTGCTTGTGGAGTAGAAACTACTCATTATAACATTGCTCTCCCATTTGCCATTTTAGGTAGGTTACGTAACAGAATTTAATCTCTGCAAATATATTATGTTATTAATGTGTTGAAATTGTTTTTCAGTGACCGAAGTGGACGATTCTTTCGTAGTGATCGCGTGTTGGCGAACAACTAACACTCGCGATCCAGTTCAAAAGCGGATGGAAGATACGTATTCGAATGCAGCAGTATCCATAACTATAACTTCGTTAACCAATTTTTGTTCTTATTGTATTGCAATGAATTGCCCATTTCCAGTAATTAGAATATTCAGTTTTTATGCTGCTACGTGCATCTGTTTTACGTATTTCTTTCAGCTGACGTTTTTTGGAGGTTGTCTGGCATTGAGTGGATACATAGAAAAAAAGGGTCTTAATCGCTTTTCGTGTAAATCCGTTTTAGGTAAGGCAAATCTCTTTAAACTTTTTTATTCTCAATTAATTTTAAAGTAATGTTTCTGATAAAAGAATTAACTTGAAATCAAAAATTGATACGGACCTTTTTCTTTTCGTTTAAATAATGATCCATTATATTTTATTTTATTTAATGTAAATCGATTATTCCCATCTGTGCTGATAGAACTGATACTATAAAGAATCTGCCATGTAGTAATAAGGAATTATTTCACGTTTCGGATTAATTTAATAAGTCATTTGAGGTTCATTAGATATCTGCATGTCTTATTTTAACATAGTGACAATGTGGCTAGAGGATGCCGGTAATGTAGCTGTTTCAAACAATAAGCACTAGAAACAAGAAAATACGAGATAGCTACAAGAAAATTATTAATGAATTTATAACGGATTTTCCCGCTGGTTTAGTACTTTTTTTATGTATTTTCTTCAATCGTATAAGATAAAGTTGGCTTTCTTGTGTAATATTGCTATGTACGTTATTTTTGCATGTAAACCATCTTCACTTCTTGTAATGTAGAGTGCGCATCTGCTCACACTGTGTCTGAGTGATTGCAAGAATATACAATATTTGCATCATATCTTAGCCCTCATAATAAAACAGCCTTGTCATACGAGAGAAAGCCCATAGATGTATAGTACTGTGTGAATATTAGTGGTCATTGATTCGATAAAAATTCGCTTCTTGTTCTTCGTTTGAATTGTAGTGGTTAAACTTGTAATGTAACGACCTATCACCCCTTTTGAGAAACATTTTCACTTAGAATTAGATACCAAGACTATTTTCTCTGTTCTACTTTGTTAATTAATGCTTCACAAGGAAAACATCTTACATTAGAACTCACGCAAAAATTGAAAATATTAGAAAAATTAAAGCAAGGTCCATCGCTACTCAGTACTACGTCAGATTAGTTTAGTTAGAGCATGATGACTCATTGCGTAATGCCAGCAGAGGGCGTTAAAGTGTGTCTCCCTTGTCCTATAAAAAACCGCCCAAATGCATCCTGTCTGCAGTTTACCTGTTGCAGAGAGACGCTGTATGACTGGAGAATACAATTAAAGACCATACGAACAACTAACCGAGTTTGGGAGAAGGATCATCGGGTTGAGAAAAGCCGGATGGTCAACTCGCCGAATAGCCCGCTATCTAGGCCGGTTTGACAACACTGTGAGGAGGTGTTGAGATCACTGGACGAGAGAGAGGTCACACGCATGGCGCCCGGGCTCAGGACGCCCTTGACAGGCTACTAGCCTAGAAGCCTGGTTCTCGGACAAGCATACACAGAGCCGACCGTATTGTTATCTGCCATGTGGACACAAACGGCAGGTCCTTGTGTTTGTCCATGCCATTTCGAGGCGCCTAGATGAGGAATATTTACTATCGCAGCGGTCATTAAACGTGTTGCCATTGACACCACCCACTGTTGCATCTGTTTGGAGTGGTGTCGCTCCCGATGGGATCAGACCGCAGCATAATGGAACCGGCTTCTCTGCAGCGACGAATCCAGATTCAGTTTGGGTACTGACGACTGCCGTGTCTGGAGGACTGAAGTGAACGCATCAATCCTGCGTACGCTTTGGAACAGCACACCACTCCATAGATGGTGTGATCGAATGTAATAGTCTGGAGTGCCATCATATACAACAGCTGATCACCTCTACTAGCGATCCAATGGACCATGACAACCCAGCGGTGTGTTAACGACATGCTGCAGCCACATGCGTTGCTTCTAATGGCAGGGCTCCCAAGAGCTAATTACCAACAGGACAATGCTCGACCACAGACAACAAGGATATTACAGGACTGCCTCCACCACATTTCCACACCTTCTTAGCCTGCCCGGTTCCATGATTTGTTACCAATCGAACACTTCTGGGATCTTGGATGCCACGTTGGATAGCCTAGGACTGAACTAGAAGACTGCTTGCAGCAACTGTAGACTGAGATACCCACCTGTTTCAGATCATGTATTCATGCTAGAGGTGGTCCAACAGGGTACTAGAACCGCCATTCCTGCAATAAAGGTTAGTTCACAATGAACGAATAGGGAGAAACGATTTTCGCCTAACAAAATTGATCCACACAACCAAAAGCGAAAAGCAGTTGCCAATTTTAAGCAACCAATCATTTGCAAGCAAGAGAAAACGTCATGTCGAAAAACAAAATAGATGCTTCAGATATTCTGTTGTTAACCATGTTTGTTTACTTGTTGAGAAAAAAAAATACTTCAAAAGAGAACAATGCAGGGTGAGAAGAATATTAAAAAGTCGTGAATTGTTCCAACTATTCTATTGTGTGAGAAAGTTTTCGTAGACATCTTGAAAACAACAAGAACCACGTGACAACTAGAAAGAATACGATTGGTAGCGAAAAAGCTCGACACTTCCTTACTTTGAAATCATTCGCAAAATGGTAAAATTCGCCGGAAACGAAGTCATAACTGAAGTGTTATTCACTCTGTTTTTAGCTTTCGTCAATGAATCGCGCTCAATGTGAACTAAGCTTAAAAGTCGCCACGCCAATTCCACACTTTCCACACTTCTAAATCGAAACTAAAACCTCACATACGTGTCTGAACGTTCAGTTAGAGTTTCGATAAATGACGTCACACAAGATGTCCATCCTTGTGATGCAATCCATTTATATCACAGCCTGGGTCCGAATTAGCAAAAGCCTGCTGATGATATATATTTATATTTTGCGAATAATTTCGTAATTACAGCGTACTTTAGTGCTTATTCTTATTTCAGATGAAAGTCATTTTTTTTCCGGATGATAATAATGGCGCCGCGTCTGATTCTTTTACAGGTTTCATTATAATTTTACTCTTTAAAGTTTTTAAATCTTTGTACATTTAAATCCAATCAAGATTTAAATGTGACATTTTCTTTAACTCTTAATATTTATCGCGTAAGTCAATGAAAAAGAATGTTGTTGTTCTTTTTAATTGATTTCTGTCCGAATCAAGTGTGAAAAAAGATTACTGAGAAATTTGCATTTTACTGTATAATTTATTACTATTAAGAACATAAAACATAGAAGAAGCTATTCTATCACGCAGAATGTATTTCAAATAATACATTTTGTCATATTCACATTCTTCTACTGTACCCTTCTACCGTAGGTGTACTGTATCTCTTCTGAAAGTTTGTAACTATTGTACTGGTACACCTTGTATAACTTTTATTTTAAAAGTGGTTAAATTTCTAAAACATTCAATTCTATTCCTTAGCTTATTTAATCATGTAATAAATTTCTCTAAAATATTTAACATCTTCTGTATCAGAATATTATTAGAATATTCTAATTATAATAAATGTCATAAATTCGTTTTTATTAACTTCCAGAATTCAGCATGAATTATAGTCATGAAGAAGAGAAGCAGGAAGACATTTTTATGAAATTCTTCAAGAACAACGTTGCACTGTTTCTTTCTTATTCGTCTTGTAAAATTATTATATTACTTGTCTATGTCGTTAGTTTATCATTAGGTATATGGGGTGTCATTTCTTTGAACGAAGGTCTTAATGTATTCAGTTTTTATCCCGAAAATTCCGAAATTACCCGAGCATTTCGAGTATATTATAAATATTTTACTGAATATCCATTTACTATTCACATAGTGATTAACGAAACTTTGGATTATTCAAACGAAGTCGTTCAGAAATCATTAGACGACATGATTAAGAAGTTCCAGTCTCATCCAAACGTGGCAGATATGGACGTATCTTGGTTGAAGTATTATAAAGATTTGCAAAAACACTCAGCAGCGAAATATTCTTTTATGGGATACGATTTATATATTCTTATGGGATACGATTTATGGGATACGATTTATATATTATATATGGGATACGATTTATATATTATATACAGACTCTGAATCAGCAGCGAAATATTCTTTTATGGGATACGAAAGGAGTTTACAACGAAGTTAAGCCTGCCAAAATATATTTCAGTAATTTTACATAGACGAGACATTTGAGAAAACGAAAGACAGCTGTTGAACAAATGATCCTGTTGAATCAACAGATACGGAGATTACAAGGAAATACACGTTCAGTAAAAGAAATCATGGTCTGGCAATACAAGAGAAGAAAAGATCAGAAGTTACAACAATTATTCAGATACTCCACATTAAGTGAAAAACGAGTGTGGGAAAGTCAGTGAAGAGTAGATAAGACAACTCTAAAAATATCAAAACTATTAACTAATATATTGAAATTATGACTAGAATACAATAAGCCATTTAATGTCAAACAAATTAATGTAGTATCCGAAATTGATAAAGCAGTAAATCAATTTAAAATAAAACAAGATGGTAAAATAGTGTGAAATCCGGAATTTTTACCGAATTTTCCGATTAATATCCCGCATTTTTCTAAACCCCCAATTAAATTTTCCTTTAAATTCTAACTAAAACCTAACTTAAAAAAGGGAAAAATTCCAGTCTCCCCTTTCGTTTAAAGTAAACATCCGTCCATTTCGAAAATAATCCCCCATTCCAACTCCAAAGTTGATAGTTAGCATGGTCCCGGGAACAACTTTGACTCATCCGAGTACCTTTTACCTCACAACAATTAGTCACATGATCATTCTCCCACGACGAAACTATAAAAGCCGCTTGCTTCCCTCTCTCGGGGGAGTCGTTCATAAGCCGCCAACTACAATTTTCTCGAATATTGTATCCTATTGATATATTGTGTCCTGAGAAACTATTATCCTTATCCTACCAGTTCGTAACCCGTTGGATATCATAACCTTTTTCCTCAAGAATATTTAAAGACATAAAGAGGTATGGAACAAATTTTTGTGAACTCTCTCTCGGCCCTTCGCGGTTTAGGGACTCAGAAATTTCCCTCGATAATAATTATTGTACCGTCTATGTAGATAGCTAATAAATCGTTGTTTCCTTGTTAAATTGGTGACCTGAGTTTACTCGTATATCGCCTGTCACCTTACCGACGGCCCTCCTCCCTCCTCCACTCGATCCTAACAATTAAATCCCGTTACCGCGGGATAGGGAAGAAGAAACATTTAAGCCATCTTGACAGTGAGCAGGTTTAACGACATGTCGCAGGAAAGGGAGACCTCCAACCTCCCCGGCGGTTCACAATAGTATAAAACATCAAATAAAAGCAGATATTGAAAAATTAGACAAAAATCCTAAAAAAAAAAAGGTGAGATGATAATAATTGGTAAATAATGAAAAAGTAATCTAAAAATTGTATAACATTAAAAACATATTAAAAGAAAAATAACGTAACTTTAACTAAAGAAGATAAGACAGATCAAGTTACGAACGAATGGAAGGATAAGAAAAATCGGAACTTGTGCTGCCGGATGGATTTATGGAACTGACAGAAAACACAATAGAAAAAAATAAAGAAATGGTTTAAAAAGAAAGTCACAAAACTATATACACAACAAAAAGTTACATCAGGTGAAAAGAAAAAATTCTTAATTCTAATGATATTAAAGATCAACACCTTAAAATTAGACTTGAGACTCATAAAGCTAAAGAAATGTGTAGACAATTAGTGAACTTTAAGTATACATTATTATTTAATTTAGAATCTTTTATTAAAAGTGAATTTAAAATTATTACAGTTTCACCTTATCCCATAAAAATACAGTTATTAAGACGAATAATGTATAATAAGTTAAGATAAAATCTAGGTATAAGTTACTAAGTCTAAATGTACTCATCAATAAAGAGAAAACAAATTGAAAAACGTTTACTTTATCAAGATACACACAATTGGTTACTATGATAGATACTAAATTATCAAGAAGACTCGAGCAGCTGAAGGAGTAACAAAAATTACATCTGAGAAATAAAGAACAATGGAGAGCTCATAATGGAACCTGAAACTGATCTGACGATAGAAGAATGCCAAAAACTCTCGAATGAAGAACACCAAAAAACAAGACGAGATATGTTTTCTTCTGAAAAAAAAGATTAATGTCGATATCTGTTATTAAACATATTTCGAAGAAGTGGGATGATGTCAGAACGACGGTCTTAGAATGACATCCAAACCAGGTTCAGATTAATAGGTTTAGGGATGTCTATCTACAATTACAATGCTATTAATTGCTTCTGAAAAATCTTGAAGAAGAGAGAAAAGAAATCGACATTGGAGAGATTCTTTAACCCCATAAACGGAGAAGACATGACTAATAAAAATGCAAGATTGCATATACTGTATATGTATTTTTACTATTACATATAAATAAACGTAATAAATAAAAAATATAAAAATAAAACATTCGAAAAATGAAATAGTANACTTTTTTATTCTCAATTAATTTTAAAGTAATGTTTCTGATAAAAGAATTAACTTGAAATCAAAAATTGATACGGACCTTTTTCTTTTCGTTTAAATAATGATCCATTATATTTTATTTTATTTAATGTAAATCGATTATTCCCATCTGTGCTGATAGAACTGATACTATAAAGAATCTGCCATGTAGTAATAAGGAATTATTTCACGTTTCGGATTAATTTAATAAGTCATTTGAGGTTCATTAGATATCTGCATGTCTTATTTTTACATAGTGACAATGTGGCTAGAGGATGCCGGTAATGTAGCTGTTTCAAACAATAAGCACTAGAAACAAGAAAATACGAGATAGCTACAAGAAAATTATTAATGAATTTATAACGGATTTTCCCGCTGGTTTAGTACTTTTTTTTATGTATTTTCTTCAATCGTATAAGATAAAGTTGGCTTTCTTGTGTAATATTGCTATGTACGTTATTTTTGCATGTAAACCATCTTCACTTCTTGTAATGTAGAGTGCGCATCTGCTCACACTGTGTCTGAGTGATTGCAAGAATATACAATATTTGCATCATATCTTAGCCCTCATAATAAAACAGCCTTGTCATACGAGAGAAAGCCCATAGATGTATAGTACTGTGTGAATATTAGTGGTCATTGATTCGATAAAAATTCGCTTCTTGTTCTTCGTTTGAATTGTAGTGGTTAAACTTGTAATGTAACGACCTATCACCCCTTTTGAGAAACATTTTCACTTAGAATTAGATACCAAGACTATTTTCTCTGTTCTACTTTGTTAATTAATGCTTCACAAGGAAAACATCTTACATTAGAACTCACGCAAAAATTGAAAATATTAGAAAAATTAAAGCAAGGTCCATCGCTACTCAGTACTACGTCAGATTAGTTTAGTTAGAGCATGATGACTCATTGCGTAATGCCAGCAGAGGGCGTTAAAGTGTGTCTCCCTTGTCCTATAAAAAACCGCCCAAATGCATCCTGTCTGCAGTTTACCTGTTGCAGAGAGACGCTGTATGACTGGAGAATACAATTAAAGACCATACGAACAACTAACCGAGTTTGGGAGAAGGATCATCGGGTTGAGAAAAGCCGGATGGTCATTTCGCCGAATAGCCCGCTATCTAGGCCGGTTTGACAACACTGTGAGGAGGTGTTGAGATCACTGGACGAGAGAGAGGTCACACGCATGGCGCCCGGGCTCAGGACGCCCTTGACAGGCTACTAGCCTAGAAGCCTGGTTCTCGGACAAGCATACACAGAGCCGACCGTATTGTTATCTGCCATGTGGACACAAACGGCAGGTCCTTGTGTTTGTCCATGCCATTTCGAGGCGCCTAGATGAGGAATATTTACTATCGCAGCGGTCATTAAACGTGTTGCCATTGACACCACCCACTGTTGCATCTGTTTGGAGTGGTGTCGCTCCCGATGGGATCAGACCGCAGCATAATGGAACCGGCTTCTCTGCAGCGACGAATCCAGATTCAGTTTGGGTACTGACGACTGCCGTGTCTGGAGGACTGAAGTGAACGCATCAATCCTGCGTACGCTTTGGAACAGCACACCACTCCATAGATGGTGTGATCGAATGTAATAGTCTGGAGTGCCATCATATACAACAGCTGATCACCTCTACTAGCGATCCAATGGACCATGACAACCCAGCGGTGTGTTAACGACATGCTGCAGCCACATGCGTTGCTTCTAATGGCAGGGCTCCCAAGAGCTAATTACCAACAGGACAATGCTCGACCACAGACAACAAGGATATTACAGGACTGCCTCCACCACATTTCCACACCTTCTTAGCCTGCCCGGTTCCATGATTTGTTACCAATCGAACACGTCTGGGATCTTGGATGCCACGTTGGATAGCCTAGGACTGAACTAGAAGACTGCTTGCAGCAACTGTAGACTGAGATACCCACCTGTTTCAGATCATGTATTCATGCTAGAGGTGGTCCAACAGGGTACTAGAACCGCCATTCCTGCAATAAAGGTTAGTTCACAATGAACGAATAGGGAGAAACGATTTTCGCCTAACAAAATTGATCCACACAACCAAAAGCGAAAAGCAGTTGCCAATTTTAAGCAACCAATCATTTGCAAGCAAGAGAAAACGTCATGTCGAAAAACAAAATAGATGCTTCAGATATTCTGTTGTTAACCATGTTTGTTTACTTGTTGAGAAAAAAAAATACTTCAAAAGAGAACAATGCAGGGTGAGAAGAATATTAAAAAGTCGTGAATTGTTCCAACTATTCTATTGTGTGAGAAAGTTTTCGTAGACATCTTGAAAACAACAAGAACCACGTGACAACTAGAAAGAATACGATTGGTAGCGAAAAAGCTCGACACTTCCTTACTTTGAAATCATTCGCAAAATGGTAAAATTCGCCGGAAACGAAGTCATAACTGAAGTGTTATTCACTCTGTTTTTAGCTTTCGTCAATGAATCGCGCTCAATGTGAACTAAGCTTAAAAGTCGCCACGCCAATTCCACACTTTCCACACTTCTAAATCGAAACTAAAACCTCACATACGTGTCTGAACGTTCAGTTAGAGTTTCGATAAATGACGTCACACAAGATGTCCATCCTTGTGATGCAATCCATTTATATCACAGCCTGGGTCCGAATTAGCAAAAGCCTGCTGATGATATATATTTATATTTTGCGAATAATTTCGTAATTACAGCGTACTTTAGTGCTTATTCTTATTTCAGATGAAAGTCATTTTTTTTCCGGATGATAATAATGGCGCCGCGTCTGATTCTTTTACAGGTTTCATTATAATTTTACTCTTTAAAGTTTTTAAATCTTTGTACATTTAAATCCAATCAAGATTTAAATGTGACATTTTCTTTAACTCTTAATATTTATCGCGTAAGTCAATGAAAAAGAATGTTGTTGTTCTTTTTAATTGATTTCTGTCCGAATCAAGTGTGAAAAAAGATTACTGAGAAATTTGCATTTTACTGTATAATTTATTACTATTAAGAACATAAAACATAGAAGAAGCTATTCTATCACGCAGAATGTATTTCAAATAATACATTTTGTCATATTCACATTCTTCTACTGTACCCTTCTACCGTAGGTGTACTGTATCTCTTCTGAAAGTTTGTAACTATTGTACTGGTACACCTTGTATAACTTTTATTTTAAAAGTGGTTAAATTTCTAAAACATTCAATTCTATTCCTTAGCTTATTTAATCATGTAATAAATTTCTCTAAAATATTTAACATCTTCTGTATCAGAATATTATTAGAATATTCTAATTATAATAAATGTCATAAATTCGTTTTTATTAACTTCCAGAATTCAGCATGAATTATAGTCATGAAGAAGAGAAGCAGGAAGACATTTTTATGAAATTCTTCAAGAACAACGTTGCACTGTTTCTTTCTTATTCGTCTTGTAAAATNTTAGAATATTCTAATTATAATAAATGTCATAAATTCGTTTTTATTAACTTCCAGAATTCAGCATGAATTATAGTCATGAAGAAGAGAAGCAGGAAGACATTTTTATGAAATTCTTCAAGAACAACGTTGCACTGTTTCTTTCTTATTCGTCTTGTAAAATTATTATATTACTTGTCTATGTCGTTAGTTTATCATTAGGTATATGGGGTGTCATTTCTTTGAACGAAGGTCTTAATGTATTCAGTTTTTATCCCGAAAATTCCGAAATTACCCGAGCATTTCGAGTATATTATAAATATTTTACTGAATATCCATTTACTATTCACATAGTGATTAACGAAACTTTGGATTATTCGTTCAGAAATCACTAGACAACATGATTAAGAAGTTCCAGTCTCATCCAAACGTGGCAGATATGGACGTATCTTGGTTGAAGTATTATAAAGATTTGCAAAAACACTCAGCAGCGAAATATTCTTTTATGGGATACGATTTATCCACTAAAGAAGATTTTATCGATGCTTTACGTCAGGTGTTCCTGAAATTTCCAGGAGCCAAACAATACCAAAATGATATCGTATTTAATCAAAATTATACCGATATTATTTGCAGTCGTTTCTTTCTGTTAGCAAGAAATGTTTCGGATAAAAGCGTAGAGTCGAAATTAATCAAAGATATAAGAATGATGGCAGAGGAATTTCCTTTCTCCGTTCTTATTCACACCATGATATCTCCATTCGTTGAGCAAAGTATCATTATTAGAGAAGTGGTCTTTCAATTTTTTTGGATAACGTCGTTAATAAATCTTGTTATTTTTATTTCCTTTAATCCAAATATTTTGTATTCGGTTGTCGTTGCTCTGTGCATTTCGTCTATTACGATACAAACTCTGGGTTACATGTCGTTGTGGGGTGTGGACCTGGACATTGCGTCCATGTTCTGCTTAGTAATCTGTTTTGGATTTTGTGTTAATTACCCTACTCACATATGTTATTCTTTTCTCACATCGTCAGAGAAAACCATAAAAGGTAAATTGCAGCATAGTTTGTGGGATTTCCGATATAATGTGGGATTTCCGATATTTCAGGGCGCATTCTCAACCGGAATAGGTGTGTTGACTGTTTTGCAAAAAACTATGGTTTTGAATGAAACATTTGTTAAAATACTTGTTATAATTGCGGTGCAATCTGCGTTTCATGCTTTATTGTTAATTCCTGTCGTATTTTCCATTATCTGGTTTGGTCTTGATATGTATAAAGCAAGAAGAAAAGAATATATTGCATAATANGAAATATTCTTTTATGGGATACGATTTATCCACTAAACAAGATTTCATCGATGGTTTACGGCAGGTGTTTCTGAAATTTCCAGGAGCCAAACATTACCAGAATGATATCGTATTTAATCATAATTATACGGATATTATTTGTAGTCGTTTCTTTCTTTTAGCAAGAAATGTTTCGGATAGAACCACGGAGTCGAAATTAATCAAAGATATACGAAAGATGGCGGAGGAATTTCCTTTCTCCGTTCTTATTCACACCATGATATCTCCATTCGTTGAGCAAAGTATCATTATTAGAGAAGTGGTCTTTCATTTTTTTTGGATAACGTCGTTAATTAATCTTGTAATTTTTGTTTCTTTTAATCCAAATATTTTGTATTCGGTTGTCGTTGCTCTGTGCATTTCGTCTATTACGATACAAACTCTGGGTTATATGTCGTTATGGGGTGTGGACTTAGACATCGCTTCCATGTTCTGCTTAGTAATTTCTATGGGGTTTTGTGTTAATTATCCTACTCACATATGTTATTCTTTTCTCACTTCGTCAGATAAAACCATAAGAGGAAAATTGCAGCATAGTTTATATAATGTGGGATTTCCGATATTTCAGGGCGCATTCTCAACCGGAATAGGTGTGTTGATTGTTTTGCAGAAAACTATGATTTTGAATAAAGCATTTGTTAAAATACTTGTTATAATTGCGGTGCAAACTGCATTTCATGCTTTATTGTTAATTCCTGTCGTATTTTCCATCATCTGGTTTGGTCTTGATATATATAAAGCAAGAAGAAAAGCATATAATAATATAATATAGGATGAAAAGTATGAGGAAATGGCAAATAAACTCATTAATTGGGGTTTATAAAATAATTTAGTTTTTAGAGAATAGAAATTATAGTAGAAACACATGTGTAGTTTTTTATAGAATGGTTAAAATCTTTGTCATTTTTCTAGTAAGTATGCATTTCAATTCAATTCAATTTATTTCTTTGTTGCATGAAATGTAATTAGGTGTTAGTTGTTTATTCTTGTTTAAAAATAATGTAAATTTATCAAGATACTTTGATATATTTTAATAGTAGTTAAAATATTTGAATTTTTCCAGTTATATACACAAGTGGTTAGTTTTCTGTTGACGGTAAATTCTTATATTTTGTAATTAAGAAATAAAAAATTTTAAAAAATCAATGGGGTTGGTATTATTTCACAAAATATTAAAGGTACACTTTTTTTCAGAGAATTATTTTCTTTCTTTATTAATGGGCGAATTTGTACTGGAAAACTAACATGTATACTCTCACTATGCAATAATTTTTACTTTAATTTCGTATTTCTTATTATAGTGTGATAACAAGAGACGAAGTAAATGCAATAAAATGTTAATTTTTACTATCGAACAGCTGTTGCAAAGGGAAGAAGCTATAACGTAATACAGAAAATTAGAAAGATAATTAAAAAATACAAGTAAGCCTTCACTGCATACAAAGTAAGTTTGAGTGGTGGTAGTGTATAAACAAAGTAGTATACGTAAGGAAAATTCTAATTATATTGGTGAAACAAGGAAAAAGTTAAGATTAAAAAAATACCAGACGTCAGTTAGATTAAATTATAGAAATTCCCTTAGTTTTTGTATTGCACGGAACCAGGCTGTAAAATAAGTAAAGAAAATGTTACGACATATTTTGAAAACTCTACATAAAAAAAGCAGTTTTAGGGACATACTAAAATATTACAACAATTAAAGTCCATTAATTTAAATAAAAGTATGGAATCTATTTTCATACTTTTAGATGTGATTTGGCAAAGTCTGCTGCATAAGTGTTGATGTAAAGAAGAGCAATTGAAAGGCAGTCATAAAAAGTTGTGATTATCTTCTACGGGATTGTCATCACCAGGATTGAAAAGAGGTAAGGAATCAAAATTTTACGTATTTTTCTCCACATTTTTATGTATCGATATATTTTACTATTTAATTCTTTTTATTCTTTTCTAAATTTAATTCCTTGCCTTATTTTTCTTTGTGAGGGTCAGAAATTTTGTGTTATAAACTTTAAAATTTTCCCAAATTTTAATTAAACTTTAAATGCAACTTTATTGAGACGGAACGAGTTATATAAAATTAAAAGAGATAAGGGAAACATAAAATCTGGTTAACCTTCGATTCCCACGAGTTGGGTTCCTTGTTGAGATGAGTACATCTTTGTGTTACGATTGTGTCACCCATCACCTCATTGGTCCAAGGAGATCGTCATCCCTGACGAAATTGGGGAAAGGCCCAAAAAGAGAACTTCGTATAGAACAGAACAAGGAATTCATGTAGAACTGGAGAATAGTGATTTTAAAACCGAAAAAGCTATAGAACTTGCGACAGATTTCATTACTAAAAGTTTGGTAACGATAACCGAAATCGTTGATTCAAATTGTAGCGAATGATCCAGATTTTGAAAGCAGTGCAAAAGCGAAACGAGGTGTTTTGAATGCAATCTTCTGCTACGCACATTTGCTTAAGGAAAGAAAAAAAAAGCGACAAATGAGACTACACGACTTTATCGCAAAAATACAAGAATTTCAGAAAATCCACGACCTTCATCACAAAAAACGAACTTAACATTACTTTGTGCATATGTTTATGAGTTATTTAACATAAATTATCATGCAAATTAATATAAAAATAAATAAAAATAGTAAAATTTGTTTATTTTTAGTCGCGTGTTTCTCTTTCCCTATTTAATCTGTGTTAAATTGACCTCGTTTAACGTTGTTTTACTTAGTGCTTTGTCGTCTAGGAAGTCATCCCCCACTTTAAGCAGTATATGATTATATACAATATTTTAAATGTTTTTTTAAAAAGGAGTTTACAACGAAGTTAAGCCTGCCAAAATATATTTCAGTAATTTTACATAGACGAGACATTTGAGAAAACGAAAGACAGCTGTTGAACAAATGCTCCTGTTGAATCAACAGATACGGAGATTACAAGGAAATACACGTTCAGTAAAAGAAATCATGGTCTGGCAATACAAGAGAAGAAAAGATCAGAAGTTACAACAATTATTCAGATACTCCACATTAAGTGAAAAACGAGTGTGGGAAAGTCAGTGAAGAGTAGATAAGACAACTCTAAAAATATCAAAACTATTAACTAATATATTGAAATTATGACTAGAATACAATAAGCCATTTAATGTCAAACAAATTAATGTAGTATCCGAAATTGATAAAGCAGTAAATCAATTTAAAATAAAACAAGATGGTAAAATAGTGTGAAATCCGGAATTTTTACCGAATTTTCCGATTAATATCCCGCATTTTTCTAAACCCCCAATTAAATTTTCCTTTAAATTCTAACTAAAACCTAACTTAAAAAAGGGAAAAATTCCAGTCTCCCCTTTCGTTTAAAGTAAACATCCGTCCATTTCGAAAATAATCCCCCATTCCAACTCCAAAGTTGATAGTTAGCATGGTCCCGGGAACAACTTTGACTCATCCGAGTACCTTTTACCTCACAACAATTAGTCACATGATCATTCTCCCACGACGAAACTATAAAAGCCGCTTGCTTCCCTCTCTCGGGGGAGTCGTTCATAAGCCGCCAACTACAATTTTCTCGAATATTGTATCCTATTGATATATTGTGTCCTGAGAAACTATTATCCTTATCCTACCAGTTCGTAACCCGTTGGATATCATAACCTTTTTCCTCAAGAATATTTAAAGACATAAAGAGGTATGGAACAAATTTTTGTGAACTCTCTCTCGGCCCTTCGCGGTTTAGGGACTCAGAAATTTCCCTCGATAATAATTATTGTACCGTCTATGTAGATAGCTAATAAATCGTTGTTTCCTTGTTAAATTGGTGACCTGAGTTTACTCGTATATCGCCTGTCACCTTACCGACGGCCCTCCTCCCTCCTCCACTCGATCCTAACAATTAAATCCCGTTACCGCGGGATAGGGAAGAAGAAACATTTAAGCCATCTTGACAGTGAGCAGGTTTAACGACATGTCGCAGGAAAGGGAGACCTCCAACCTCCCCGGCGGTTCACAATAGTATAAAACATCAAATAAAAGCAGATATTGAAAAATTAGACAAAAATCCTAAAAAAAAAGGTGAGATGATAATAATTGGTAAATAATGAAAAAGTAATCTAAAAATTGTATAACATTAAAAACATATTAAAAGAAAAATAACGTAACTTTAACTAAAGAAGATAAGACAGATCAAGTTACGAACGAATGGAAGGATAAGAAAAATCGGAACTTGTGCTGCCGGATGGATTTATGGAACTGACAGAAAACACAATAGAAAAAAATAAAGAAATGGTTTAAAAAGAAAGTCACAAAACTATATACACAACAAAAAGTTACATCAGGTGAAAAGAAAAAATTCTTAATTCTAATGATATTAAAGATCAACACCTTAAAATTAGACTTGAGACTCATAAAGCTAAAGAAATGTGTAGACAATTAGTGAACTTTAAGTATACATTATTATTTAATTTAGAATCTTTTATTAAAAGTGAATTTAAAATTATTACAGTTTCACCTTATCCCATAAAAATACAGTTATTAAGACGAATAATGTATAATAAGTTAAGATAAAATCTAGGTATAAGTTACTAAGTCTAAATGTACTCATCAATAAAGAGAAAACAAATTGAAAAACGTTTACTTTATCAAGATACACACAATTGGTTACTATGATAGATACTAAATTATCAAGAAGACTCGAGCAGCTGAAGGAGTAACAAAAATTACATCTGAGAAATAAAGAACAATGGAGAGCTCATAATGGAACCTGAAACTGATCTGACGATAGAAGAATGCCAAAAACTCTCGAATAAAGAACACCAAAAAACAAGACGAGATATGTTTTCTTCTGAAAAAAAAGATTAATGTCGATATCTGTTATTAAACATATTTCGAAGAAGTGGGATGATGTCAGAACGACGGTCTTAGAATGACATCCAAACCAGGTTCAGATTAATAGGTTTAGGGATGTCTATCTACAATTACAATGCTATTAATTGCTTCTGAAAAATCTTGAAGAAGAGAGAAAAGAAATCGACATTGGAGAGATTCTTTAACCCCATAAACGGAGAAGACATGACTAATAAAAATGCAAGATTGCATATACTGTATATGTATTTTTACTATTACATATAAATAAACGTAATAAATAAAAAATATAAAAATAAAACATTCGAAAAATGAAATAGTATATATTTTTTTTTTATTTTTTCGAAACTCCGAAACGAATAAATCAAATTCTCATAAAAACCAATGGTAAATCGAAAATCGGTTAACGAACAAAGTCTTGGAACGAATTATGTTCGTTAACCGATCATCCGCTGTAATTACAAATAATGCTGTATTATTGACAGTAAAAAAATGAAATTCACACAACAAAAAATAAATTCAATGCAATTTTTGACATTTCTGCAGATGAAAATTGTAACGTTTTGTGGGTGAATTGTATGATTGTATTACTGTGTTAGAGCGTAAACGTGTTTAGAAATGCCGCGCTGTGCGTGGGATGACTGTATATGAGTGTAATTTCTTTTTTCCAAAATATTCAGAAGTGTCTCTTTCGAGAGGCGATGATCATTTTCATATATGTTGGAAAATATGCAGCTAGACAATGTCTACAGAAATTAATGCGTCATGTTTTCGAAACGCTTATAATGGAGCAGAAATTCTGTTCAGAAGATTCCTGTTTATTGTAACAGCAATACAAGAAAAACGAGAAAAATACCGTAAATAACGAAATAAAATCTTGCCTTTTATATTATTTTATCAATTTGTGCGTTATTTCGAATAGATGAAGGACGTCGTATTTCTTCTGCGCTAAATGTCGACTTTCACTGCGATGCTAAACTTGTATACGAACGGTTTGTAAAACTAAATGAAAGGTTTTTTAAGTGACATGCCTGTTAAAAGTTCGAAATCTATTTAATAGAATAATTGAAATTTCCTCGTATGAATAAAGTATTGGTAGAGTTTCAGTTAATAATTACGTTTGATTTTTCTTCTCACGAAAGTAATAAGTTATTCACTGATAGACTGGCTTTTTTTATTAGAAATTAAACATTTATAAGAAAATAAAGTGGAATTTTATATGTAAATTTATATAAATTTAATGGTTAAATGAGATAAGATATACTTCAATTTAATTTCTAGATTAATATATAATTATGTACTAATTATTATTCACTATTTTCTAATGCAGATCACGATTAAGTTAATATTCTACGCAGTAAGTATGTCCTGATGTTTAGTCGAAACGTATTAAGAACATAAAAAAAACAAACAAACTGTTCTAACCATAATTTTTTCGTATGCTTCACTTACTCGGAATCAACTAAATAAAGAAATAAAATGAAAACGCCAAAATATTTAAGTTTATAATTACGTTTTCGCCCAATTTACAATATAAAGACGAAAGAAAATTAAATTATTATACTTTACGAGTCGTAGTTGTAGTTTCGTTTCGCCTTTGTTTTATTTTATTATTATTATGTTTTTCTTTTTTTCTTTTAACGGTGACAACTGGATAAAACCAGTTCTGCTCAGTCGCTTGTTACTTACGTTTCATTGCATATCTTAACTTTTTAAAGTAAAATGTAACAAAGTCTGTTGCATTTCACGCCACATAAGACTCTGCCAAATGAAATAAATATAATTCACTTTTTTACATTCAGTTATAAAGGACAAAATTAAACTGTATTGACAATTTCAAAACAACTTTTAATAGATAACTAAACCATGTGATATACCGTATTGTCCGGGCGTATGTTGTCACCATAAAGTAAACATTGTAGACCACGAGCAGTAATAGAAATATTAATTTCCGACAGTTAATCGAAGATTAATGAGTAAAAGATGAATAAAATGTTTTAGAAATATCATATAATAATAAACATAAAAAATAAAATAAGTAAATTAAAGTATTGTGTGCATATTATAAAGTAATTTAATTGTGTCATTTTAATTTTGCTACCTGTTTGTATTATTTTCATTGCATTTGGCAATATAAGGGATATTGAATTTACAAAAACACTTAGACCAGAATCCTTAATGTTTTTTGCATGTATCAATTTCGAAAAGCTTTTTTGGGAGGTGATATCATGAATTTTCTCAATGGAAGTCACTAACGCTAATGACGTCACTGGTAGTATAAATATTAAGGAAAAAAAGGAGAACAATAGTGGCAATAACAAAATATATTTCTTACTTTTTATTATTCTATTAATACACTAATGACCGAGTAGATAAAACAACGGAGTAATCGCGTGTTCATATATGATGAACGACTTGCCAGGTGTTTTTCTGCCACGTTTGCCTGGATGGAATTACAGAATAATAATTATTAGAAAAAATTCAAGGTAATTTTACTTCTTAAGTTTATTTAAATTGAGTTATATGAAAAACTTTAATAATTAAATATTTACCTGAGAATCGCTAAGAATTTTTCTTATAATTGTTAATGTTTAAATGTTTCAACACGTTTAATATTTAAAAAACGAATTTAACATTTTAAATTATAAATTAAAAATTTAATTTTTTTCATTAAAAATTTGCATCATTGTTTTCTATTACAAATTTGTTTTGTGTTTATCGAAAACGTTGAAAAAATAGGAAAAATAATGAAATGAAAGTAGAACAGGAGAGAAGTGTGAAAGTATTTTTGCTCCATTTCTCGGTATTTATAATTATTTGACACATAATATTAACCAACATTCTGCAATAAAATTGATTTATTATTAAATACAAAAATTACTTATTCTTTTAAATCGTTAAATTTTTAAAAATTTACTTGAAAAGTGCCATTTCTTTCCGTATAAAGTTCTGCTTTCTAATGAAGTAATAAATAATGAACTTTCAAATAAACTTTTCTTTATCTCCTTTATAATAAATGAATTTATCTATTTCTAAGTAAAAATTGAAAACGTCTATAGAAGTGATTTTTTAAAATAACCTTTTTCGTGGTAAAGTTTTAATACTAACTATTGTAATATTGACATGTTAATCCTTAAAAATATAAGTATATTTAAAAATTGGGCCAGAAGTACGCCTATATGCAAGATACTTGTAGCCCAACACACCATGGCTTCTGCCAATGTGGCCAAGATAAACAAAAAGATTGGACATCCCTGGTTTAGTGGATTCCTGGTATTATAAAACATTAATAAAGGAGAAAAATAGTGGCAATATCTAAATATATTTCTTCCTTTCTATTATTCTATCAATTAATTAATCTATTAATTCACCTTATTAATGTTGTGTTCTATTTTAAGTACAGGATATCTTTTACTGTTGTGTTTCTATTCGTTATGATTAACGGACGAAGTAATTGTTTCTTTATTTGAGACTTTTTTAAAAACCTGTTTTCTTGTCTGAATGAAATATTACTTAAGTCTACCAATGTGTACTTCTCACGAAAATAATTTTTTCATTCGAACAACTGGCTTTTAGTTCATTATTTATTACTTCATTAGAAAGCAGAACTTTATACGGAAAGAAATAACACTTTTCAAGTAAATTGTTAAAAATTTAATGATTTAAAAAAGTACGCAATTTTTGTATTTAATAATAAATCAATTTTATTGCAGAATGTTGGTTAATATTATGTGTCAAATGATAATAAGTACCGAGTAATCGAGCAAAAATACATTCACACTTCACTCCTCTTTTACATTCATTTCATTATTTTTCCTAATTTTCCAACGTTCTCAATAAAATTAACATTAAACAAATTTATAGTAGAAAACAATAAGGTAAATATTTAATGAAAAAAATTAAATTTTTGATTTATGATTTAAAATGTTAAATTCGTTCTGTAACGGACTCTTTGTACCGTACTGTACATGCGCTTGGTCGAGTGGGTAGTGGTGCGAAGCTATTATTCGTGGAATTATGAGTAAACACCCCTAAGGCAGAAGCCCCCTAGCCACGGAAATGGTAGTTGTTGCGAGAGTAATCCTGCGCGGTACGAGAGGAACAGCAGGGTCAGAAACTTTGTAATTTGGTCACTTGTTAGGACGTCGGAAGTGCAAGAAGCAAGAAGAAAAACGAACGTATATCCCGGAATAGATTTGAACCTTGGGGTATGGACTCACCACCTAGAACTTGTGCCCTGCTAAGATCCCTGTTAGCCGTAACACGTTCTTTAAATTTTAAACGGGTTTAAACATTTAAACGTTAACAATTATAAGAAAAATTCGTAGCGATTCTCAGGTAAATATTTAATTATTAAAGTTTTTCATATAACTTAATTTAAATAAACTTAAGAAGTAAAATTTCCTTGAATTTTTTCTAATAATTATTATTCTGTAATTCCATCCAGGCACACGTGGCAGAAAAACACGCGGCAAGTCGTTCATCATATACGAACACGCGATTACTCCGTTGTTTTATCTACTCGGTCATTAGTGTATTAACAGAATAATAGAAAGTAAGAAATATATTTTGTTATTGCCACTATTTTTCTTTTTTTTCGCAAGTGACAAACCGATATCGTACAAATCTCCCGAGTTTTTCGCTAGCGTGTATTCTATATGACGTATAATCAAGTTTGTTATCAACAACATAATAAAGATGTGGGTCCATGATTTCCTTTTCGAGATACTTTGAGATCAAAGTGTCAATGTCATACATTCTGGCACAAATTAGCGCGCTTCATGCAATGTATAAGAGAAAAATACAAAGTAAGCATTGCGCTCGCCTAACAGAAAATCGGCTCGAAACTTGAACAATCACGGCGTTGATGTTGAAAAATTATATAAACACTATATGGCGACGTTATTCTGTTACTACGTCGCTACACTGTATCACTAAGAGAGGAGTATGATGCCCATACTCCTCTCTCTTAATCTTATTTATTGGCATATAGTGCCGACGGGCTTCGAATATCATCTGTATAGATAGAGGTGTTGTAATGGTTTCTGTGTGGATGACCAGGCACATCATAGTAGAAAAAGTCTTTCAAAGCTGCATATGCTGTTAATATTTGTTTCTTGTTTAGAAAATTTAATCGAAAATTTTATGTATGATACTTATAGCGTAGACATAATTATTATATATTAATCTAGATACCAAATTGGAGTATATCTTATCTCATATAATCATTAATTTTATATAAATTTACATATAAAATTTCACTTTATTTCCTTATAGATGTTTAATTTCTAACAAAGGAAAAGAAGGTCTATCAGTGAATGTCTTAGTACTTTCGTGAGAATAAATATTAAACGTAATTATTAACTCAAACTCTACCAATACTTTATTTATACGAGGAATTTAAATTATGCAATTAAGTAGAATTCGAACTTTTAACAGGCATGTCACTTAAAAACCTTTCATTTAGTTTTACGAACCGTTCGAATACAAGTTAAACATAGCAGTAAAAGTCGACATTTAGCGCAGAAGAAATACGACGTCCTTCATCTATTCGAAATAACACATAAATTGATAAAATAGTATAAAAGGTAAGATTTTATTTTGTTATTTGCGGTATTTTTCTCGTTTTTCTTGTATTGCTGTTACAATAAACAGGAATCTTCTGAACAGAATTACTGCTCCATTATAAGCGTTGCGAAAACATGACGCATTAATTTCTGCAGACATTGTCTAGCTGCATATTTTCCAACATATATGAAAACGATCATCGCCTCTCGAAAGAGACACTTCTAAATATTTGGAAAAAAAATTACACTCATATACAGTCATCCACAGCGTGGCATTTCTAAACACGTTTACGCTCTAACACAGTATCACAATCGTACAATTCACCTACGAAACGTTACAATTTTCATCCGCAAAATTGTCAAAAATTACATTGAATTTATTTTTTGTTGTGATAACTATTTTTTGTTCTGTGAATTTCATTTTTTTACTGTCAATAATACAGTATCTTTTGTGTTTACAGTGGGTGGTCGGTTAACGAACATAATATGTTCCAAGATTTTGTTCGTTAATCGATTTTCGATTTACCATAGATTTTTATAGGAATTTGATTTATTCGTTTCGGAGACTCGAAAAAATAAAAAATATATATACTATTTCATTTTTCGGATGTTTTTTTTATATTATTTATTTATTACGTTTATTTATATAAATACATATACTGTATATGCAGTCTTGTATTTTTATTAGTCATGTTTTCTGTTTGTGGGGATTAAAGAATCTGTTCAATGTCGATTGCTTTTCTCTCTTCTTCGTAGTTTTTCAGAAGTAATTAATAGCATTGTAATTGTAGATATCCGTAAATCTAATAACCTCAACCTGGTTTGGATGTCATTCTAAGACCGTCGTTCTGACATCATCCCACTTCTTCAAAAAAATGTTTAATACCAGATATCGACATTAATCCTCGTTTCCAGAAGAAACCATATCTCGCCGAGTCACTTGGTGTTCTTCATTCCAGAGTTCTTGGCGTTCTTCTGTCGTCAGATCAGTTTCAGGTTCCATTATGAGCTCTTCAGTGTTCTTTATTTCTCATATGAAATTTTTGTTACTCTTTCAGCTGCTCGAGTCTTCTTGATAATAGAGTGTCTATCTTAGATAAGATTTAACTGCGGCTTACTGTAGATCTGTTCGAGTCATACTGCCCGGCAACAACAGACATCAGACATCTGCCCACTCTCTACCTCTGATATTATACTCTTACCTTTCGAAAATAAAAACCGACGCAAAACTTAAATTAACGAGTGCCTACCCGACAGTCTCGTGAATACTATAAAAATTGTTTTTGTCAGAAAAATAAAAGGCTTGAATTACAAGGAAGAGTTTCAGTTTGGAGGAATGCTATCCGATCAGTAAATACCGGGTTGAGCGTCGATGTCGACGTCTCCCGCACTTTGAAAAGTTTTTTCTATTGGGTTTTCTGTCAGTTCTATAGATCCATTTGTTAGCACAAGTTCCGATTTTTTCTTATCCTATCATTTTTTTGTGACAATGAAAACTTGATCTGTCTTATCTGCTTTAATTAAAGTTACGTTATTTTTCTTTAAATATGTTTTTAATGTTATACAATTTTTAGATTACTTTTTCATTATTTACCAATTATTATCATCTCACCTTTTGTCTAATTTTTCAATATCTGCTTTTATTTGGTGTTTTATACTATTTTACCATCTTGTTTTATTTTAATTTGATTCAATTTCGGATAGTACATTAATTGGTTTGTCATTAAATGGCTTATTGTATTCTAGTCATAATTTCAATATATTACTTAATAATTTTGGTATTTTTAGAGTTGTCTTATCTGCTATTCACTGACTTTCCCACTACCGTTTTTCACTTAACGTTGAGTATTTGAATAATTGTTGTAATTTCTTATCATTTTTTCTCTTGTATAGCCAGTCCATGATTTCTTTACTAAATGTGTGTGTATTTCCTTGTAAACTCCGTATCCGTTGATTCAACAGAACATTTGTTCAACAGCTGTCTTTCGTTTCCGCAAATGTCGCTTCTATGTAGAATTACTGAAATATATTTTGTCAGAATTAACTTCTTTGATATACGTGGTAAACTAATTTTTAAGAAAACATTTAAAATATTGTATACAGTCATATACTGCTTAAAGCGGGTGATGAGTTCCTCGACGACATAAACATATGCACAAAGTAATGTAAAGTTTATTTTTTGTGAGGAAGGTCTTGGATTTTCTGAAATTCTTGTATTTTTGCGATGAAGTCGTGTAGTTTCATTTGTCGCTTTTTTTTCTTTCCTTAAGCAAATGTGCATAGCAGTAGATCGTATCCAAAACGCCTCGTTTCGTTTTTGCACAGCTTTTAAAATCTGGATCATTCGCTACAATTTTATCAACGATTTCGGTTATCGTTATCAAGCTTTTACTAAGGTAATCTGTCGCAAGTTCTATGGGTTTTTCGTTTTTAAAATCACTATTCTCCAGTTCCATATAAATTCCTGGTTCTGAAAATTTTCAAAGGTCGTTGATAATGCTCTCACCAAAACCTGCAGTAACTCTTCAGTATCCCGCTCGTCTCCTAATCATGATGTATCGTTAGGTTGACCAAATTGTCAACCTAATCGATACAGCGATAGTTTCTTTTTGTTCAGAATTCTTGCATACTTCCAGCCATAACCTCTTCTGCACTCCGTTCGTGCATTTATCAGTTAATTCTTCTTTTATGTCATTCTATAGTAATTCAAACATAAGTAATTTTTGTAACAAAAGTTGATAACACATGGCACCACATACACAATTAAATTTATTATGCATATTAATAAGAGTTATTTTTTAAAATGAAATCTTCTAACAGCTGGGAAATTACTCAAGTCGTTGCTGAATTTTTTCCGCTTTTCTTGCCGTTTTCTTTTAATTTATTTGTCATTCTAATAAACTTTTTATTAAACTTATCTCCATCGATTAGTTGAACTCGGACTGTTTTAAGTCATGAATCGAGGGAATAAATTCTGATATTACTACAATTGCTTTAATAAACGTGTATATCTTAATTACATAAAAAATAACACACTTTTGCTAACTATTTGAAGCTACGCTGAGTTTTGTACTATTCATTTGTTTTTCGCATAGAACGGATTTGCATAACACGACACTTATTTCAATACTTAACTACCATGTTATGTGGAGAATATCGCACTGAACATTTTATGAGAAACATAAAATGTAATATCACACAATAATGTAAGTGAAATATATTTCTTAGTAATAATCTGTTGCGATCCAATCAGAAAATTTCAGAAATTTTCGTAAAATGATTCCTTGTAGGTAATTTAAATGCAATGGTCTATCATAAGAATGTTTCGTTTTTGTTTTCTTTATGACTTAATATCAAATGTTTATAGCCTCAAAATTTTGTTCCTGACTGTAAATAGCGTCCTCAGAATTCGCGTGAACAGCTGGATGACGAGATCGAGTGAGGTACAGTACAACGTTTCGGCATCACAGAACGGTGTGATATCGGAAATACAATATGTAGCATTATATGCAAGTTCGAAGGACCTTTATGTCTGCATTTGACATAAATGCAAAACTTTTTGCGAATATGCTGGAAAATTACATTTTTTACAATGATTTTGCAAGACCTGACTTCACAGAATTGAATCTGATGATGGTCGATAACCCTGCATATCGCAGTAAAGAATAGACAGTGGCTTAGTGTCATGATTTTAGACCGAGCCGTTAGATGTCGTAAGGCATTCTGTAGCCTGCGAGAAGTCTTTCGAAATACCATAGTAATAAGAGTAGGAAGCAACAATTCGATAGGATGTAGCATTCCGCACTGCCTGCTGCGAAAAACAGTTCGATGCCGTCTACAGAAATATCCATTCAATGATAAAATCTATGTGCAATTCTAATAATCAGACAATTCTTAGCAGTCAGTAAGTAATTGTATTTTTGTGCTTATTTAAAACTGTTTTGGAAACAATAAATAGCAAACATAATTATGGCATTCTTTATTGAAGTGCAGTTTAGGAATTTCTCTAAACTATTGTATAAATATTTCTGCTTTGAATTACAATCAAATGCAAAATTTTGGAACAACAAATTTTCTGCAATATGTAAAAAGAGAATTCAATATTTTCCAGACTCTGAATCAAACTCGTATAAAAGTAGATTGAAAGTATTTTCGAATAGCATAATTTATTCTAATTTATAATTTTAAATAAACTTCTAATTTAATAAATTGTTAAAAAATTATTTTATTTTTAGCACAACGTTAAAAGATGGAGAGAAACTTAAAGTTTTCATGCTTAAGTGAAAGTCTACGCAAGTGCTTCGGCAAACTTGGAAGAAACATCGCACACCACCCGTATTACTTCATCTTTGTGCCGTCCATTTTCAGTGCTTTACTGTCTGTTGGATTGTTCAACATGAAATATATTGATGATAACGATTACTTGTTATGTGCTGACAGAGGAAATATTTTTGAAATTCGACAATTCATAGACAAAACTTTTCCAATGAACACTTCGGAATTTTACGATTTACAAAGGATAACTCATCGTCCAGTCGTACCTATGATCTACATAAAACACAAAAAAGATGAAAACATGTTACAGAAAAATATTTTACTGGAAGTTCAAATGTTAAGCGAAATAGCAAATAACGTCACTGCGCATGTTGATAAAAGACAAATTAGTTACGACGACGTTTGTGGACGGGTCTACGGAAAATGTTTCGAAAATCCTATTTCTACTTTGTTAAACCATACGGATGATGTGGTTTCAAAGAGACGGAAATTCAAGTATCCCATAGATATCGATCCTTTAACGTTTTCATATAAGATAATGTTATTCAATTTAGGAGGTGTGATCGTTGACGAAAACGATTATATAGAAGAAGTATACGCCATGCGTTTATCATATCCATTGGATGATACTAACACAAGTAAAGCGGAGTGGACTAAAGCTTGGAGTAAAGCACTTTATAGAAGAATAAAAAAATGCAATTTCAAGTATATTGACACTTTTTTCGAGCCATTCGCTTCGACTGATGTTAATGTTATGTTGGATTTGCAGGAGATAATACCATTTATAAGCGTCACCATAATCGTGGTATGTCTCTTCAGCATGCTGAGTAACATGACTAATAGTTGGATTAGAAGCAAACCGTGGATGGGTGTAGCCAGTGTCATGTCAGCCGGAATGGCTGTAGCTGCCTCGTTTGGATTACTATTTGCGTGTGGTGTAGAAAGCACATATTATAACGTTGCTCTCCCATTTGCAATTCTGGGTAGGTTATATAATATGTTATATAATGTGTACGTTTTTTTTCTGGCTAATATTTTGAAATTGTTTTTCAGTGACAGAAGTGGACGATTCTTTCGTAGTGATCGCGTGTTGGAGAACAACTGATACTCGCGATCCAGTTGAAAAGCGGATGGAAGATACGTATTCGAATGCAGCAGTGTCCATAACTATAACTTCGTTAACCAACTTTTGTTCTTATTGTATTGCAATGAACTGCCCATTTCCAGGAATTAGAATATTCGGCTATTATGCTGCTACCTGCATCTGTTTTACGTATTTTTTTCAGCTGACGTTTTTCGGAGGTTGTCTGGCTTTGAGTGGATACAGAGAAGAGAAAGGCCTCAATCCCATTTCTTGTAAATCTGTTTCAGGTGAAGAAAAGTTTATTATATAATTTTAAAAATTTATTTCATTTACACGTTATAATGTTTCTGACTTAAAAGCAACCGGAGAAAAAGTGAAAAAGTAAATGGAAGCAATTTTCATTATAAAATATTAGTGGATTTTCATCTTGTACATCAAACTTCTTTAATGTGTCTGTAAGTTCTGATAAGGATCATAAAATTAATAAACACTCCTGGGATGCTACATGAAATCGAATACTTGAAATCGTTAATACTTTATATGTGAAATAACGTATAATTAGGCAGAATAAACATTAATGTTTTCAAAAATATAGTAACTCCTCTATGAAAACTTTAGTCTAGGTGTTGTAAAAGTACGTTTTATTACATTGATATATTAAAAAAGGATTAATAACGAATTGATATACAGTAGAGCGTCGATTATCCGAAAGGATTCCAGTGCAAATTTAAATTTTCGCTAGTGCTGTGGCGCTGCAATCTTTGGCTATGTCTTGGGCTACTCAAATAGTTTAAGTTTTTGATACTAAATTAACTTCTAAAGTATAATTTTTTATTGTTTTTATATTTTTCAATATATTTTCTTTGTTTGTACAAAATAAAAACATAATTTTTAATGATGCAATAGTCTTCGTTAGGATTAACATGGACGAAAATTCAACGCGAAGCGATACGCCACGGAGAAAAATTTCGATATGGGGTGTGGACATGGACATTGCTTCCATGTTCTGCTTAGTAATTTCTATGGGATTTTGTGTTAATTATTCGACTCACATATGTTATTCTTTTCTCACTTCGTCAGATAAAACCATAAAAGGTAAATTGAAACACAGTTTATATAATGTGGGATTTCCGATATTTCAGGGCGCATTCTCAACCGGAATAGGTGTGTTGATAGTTTTGCACAAAACTGTGTTTCTGAGTAAAGCATTTGTTAAAATACTTGTTATAATTGCAGTGCAAACTGCGTTTCATGCTTTACTCTTAGTGCCTGTCGTATTTTCTATCATTTGGTGTTGTATTAATATAAACAAAGCAAGAAAAAAGCATATATTTTATAACATGGAATGAAGGGTTTGAGCATGAGCAAATAAACATATTAATTGGTTTATATAAACTAATTTACTTTTAGCAGAATGGTTTTGTTCTTTTTCACATTTTTTAGGTGCCTTGAATTCGAATCAACGAGAGCGCTAGTTATGAAGTTTCTTTGAGGCGCAGGAACTGTTTAACTGATACTGTTTACTTAAACCGTCATGGCTAAAATTCGTACTTATATAACATCAAAATCGATTTGGAAGACGTATCTCTCTTCAGTAATGCGCCAACTTCCCATGTCATTTTTTTTCAATTACATTATATTTCATCATGCTTTATTGTCGCCATGAACAACTCGCGTTAAGTAAAATCCTAATAAGTGTGACTTAGTGACTTTATTTTTTTTCAATTCTGTCTGAAGCTATTATGAAATTCTGATTACACCGATATTCACGACAAAAAACATTTAATCTTATTTCATGGCCAATGTAAACAAGAAAATTAACTCAACTTACTACAGTGCGTTTCATTAGCGTATAGTACCTTATATTATGGAGTTTTTTTTATATTTAATCTGTTTAAAGCCTGCAAATCTGACAAAATACACGCGACAAGGTTCACTTGCGAGCCACAGCCAGGAGTTGCCCATCTTTGCTTTATTGTATTCATATTTAGTGCACGTGATATACTAAACATTAAACTTAAAAATATTAATATGGTAATGAAACTGACAGTAATTTAACAGTTTGGAATTTTTCATTTTTATAAGAAATTTTTAAACTTTTTAGTTTCGTCAAATTTAAGTTTCTTTCATTTCGCGTAATAAATGCAATAGTCTAATTGTGTATTTAATATTTTTCAGAATGCAGCATAACTTATAATTATGCAGAAGCGATGCAAGAAGATATTTTCATGAAGGTCTTCAAAGACAAAGTTGCGCCGTTTCTTCTTTATTCTTCAAGCAAAATTATTATATTACTTGTCTATATCGTTAGTTTAGCATTTAGTATATGGGGAATAATTTCTTTGAACGAAGGTCTTAATGTATTCGGTTTTTATCCCGAAAATTCTGAAATCACCCGAGCATTTAGAGTATATTATAAATATTTTACTGAATATCCGTTTACTATTCACATAGTGATTAACGAAACTTTGGATTATTCAAACGAAGTCGTTCAGAAATCAGTGGAGGACATGATTAAGAAGTTTCAGTCTCATCCAAACGTGGCAGATATGGATATTTCTTGGTTGAAATATTACGAAGATTTTCAACAGCATTCAGCAGCGAAATATTCTTTTATGGGATACGATTTATCCACGAAACAAGATTTCATCGATGCTTTACGGCAGGTGTTTCTGAAATTTCCAGGAGCCAAACATTACCAGAATGATATCGTATTTAATCATAATTATACCGATATTATTTGCAGTCGTTTCTTTCTTTTAGCAAGAAATGTTTCGAATAGAACCACGGAGTCCAAATTAATCAAAGATATACAAAAGATGGCGGAGGAATTTCCTTTTAATGTTTTTACACACACCCTGATATCGACATTCGTCGAGCAAAGTATCGTTATTAGAGAAATGGTCTTTCAATTTTTTTGGATGACGTCGTTAATAAATCTTGTAATTTTTCTTTTCTTTAATCCAAATATTTTGTATTCGGTTGTCGTTGCTCTGTGCATTTCGTCTATTACGATACAAACCCTGGGTTATATGTCGTTGTGGAGTGTCGACTTGGACATCGCCTCTATGTCCTCCTTTGTAATCTGTATGGGGTTTTGTGTTAATTATCCGACTCACATATGTTATTCTTTTCTCACTTCGTCAGATAAAACCATAAAAGGTAAATTGCAGCATAGTTTATATAATGTGGGTTTTCCGATATTTCAGGGCGCATTCTCAACCGGAATAGGTGTGTTGATAGTTTTACACAAAACTGTGTTTCTGAGTAAAGCATTTGTTAAAATACTTGTTATAATTGCGGTGCAAACTGCGTTTCATGCTTTACTCTTAGTGCCTGTCGTATTTTCTATCATTTGGTGTTGTATTAATATAAACAAAGCAAGAAAAAAGCATATATTTTATAACATGGAATGAAGGGTTTGAGCATGAGCAAATAAACATATTAATTGGTTTATATAAACTAATTTACTTTTAGCAGAATGGTTTTGTTCTTTTTCACATTTTTTTTATTTTCATTTTGTTCTTTTTCAAAACAACAAGAGATTTAATCAAGAAATATGTATTCATATAATCACCAGTTTTATAGTATATTTTAGTTCTTTGTATCAACTGATTATAGTTGAACACAGAGCAAGATTGTTTAATTAATAAAGGTTTTTTATTATAATATCGTTGTATGTTCTATTATAGTTATTAACTGCCTTACGTTGTGAGGTCGAAAATTATCCCATTTTCTTCAATTTATGGGAAAAATCGGTTTGCAGATTTGAACTCACAAACTTTAAAAGTGACTTTTTTTTTTTTATTTCGTAATACCAGTGGTACCTCAGGATACGAAATTAATCCGTTTCGAAACTGAGATCGTATCATGAAAATATCGTAAGTTGAATCATTTTTCCCCATACGATTACATGTAAAACCAAATAATTCGTTCCAACACGAAAAACACTCTCAAACTAAGTATTACATTAAAAACAAATAACTATAGTAAGGAAAACACTGAAAAATGCGTTTGTTAGTTGTAAATGTATAAATAACCATAACAGAATAATCTATATATATAAAAATTAATGTGTNCGGAACTCAGCAAAATCTGTGCTAGGTCTTATTTTCTGCGGATGTCTTATTTTCGGGGAAACACAGTATATATATAAAAATGAATGTCTGTCTGTCCTTCATGCATTACCACACCGTGTATCCGATTGCCATGAAACTTTGGGAAGTTGTTTAATATACTCCCGCGAAGGTTTCTCGCATAGTATGATTGCCATCAAACTTTGGGAAGTTTTTTAATACACTGCCGCAAAGGTTTCTGGATTAGTACATTTATCCTACGATAGATGGCGCGAGTGAATACGAGCATCGTGAGTTCGATCGATTTCAAATTGTGAAGACCATTTCCCCCCTCCAAAAAATATCTCTATATATGCATTTGCGAACTGTTATTTATGATATTTGTAATAATTTTTGTTTAATTATTTTATTTCAACTATTTTTGCTAATTATGTATTCGCTGGAGCTTCGTTAAAACCTTAACTGTACCCGGAACAACAACCGAAGTTGTAATAATTTTTGTTTAATTATTTTATTTCAACTTTTTTTGCTAATTATGTATTCGCTGGAGCTTCGTTAAAACCTTAACTGTACCCGGAACAACAACCGAAGTTGTAGGAAGAAATTCGCGTATTTTACCGATCTAGTTACCCTTTTCCAAATTTTAATATCGACTCAAAATAATTTAAAAAGACAAATTACAATAAAATGGTTTATTATCCAACTATCAGAAATTTCACAACATGCCAAGGAAGAAAGGAAGGAACAATTAAATAATGAAAATTATAAAGGATTTAAAAATATATATAAAATGGGGAATATCGCACTTCTGACAATCGCAGCGAGTGTGTGGGCTAAATTTGGGGAATCCGTGCTTCTCGCATGGACAACTGTATGTGGCCGGCTCACGCGTCGAAAAATCTTTCGATTTATTCGTGTACACACCAGAGGGAAAAACAAAAAATATCGTGTATCCACAAACACTCCAATAAATAAATAGAATTGAAACGACACTTTGAAATGTTTTCCCAATGAAAATGAATAATGAGTTTCAATAAAAATAATAAAATGTAAATTGAATTTTATCATAACGAGTTTGCTTGAATTTCCTTTCTTCTGAGATCGCAGCAATGCGCGACGGGTAAGCTAGTAATTCATAAAAAATGTAGTTTTATTTGCACTTTACCTTTGAGGGTAGACTACGATGAGGTGTAAACTGGTGGCGGAAGACAGGGAGAAGAGAAATGATACTAAAACTTAACTTACATAACATAATGTAACAATAACTTAAAAATAAGTTACAAAAGATAAAGAAAATTAGTGTTGTTTTATATATATATTTATTTATTTATTTATTTAAATTTTATTCACTGCTTTTTGCTTTCTTTCTTTCACTTCCACCGTACGTTCACTGGATAGAGGTCTCTTGGTAAAATGTCTATCCAAAGAAGTTTGGATTTGCCCAAGGTCTTAGATTATCAGGTTGCCTCATAGAGAAGAAACGCTTCTCATTGGTTGCTTATTTGACGTCACTCGTAGTCGAAAACGAAACATCTTACTATGTCCTTATGGTAGAAACGTTACCGATCAGAGGCTCGTAGCTTTAATTACACGCTAATATTTTATTAATTACGATACTTACTTAATTAAATAAAAATAAAAATTGATTATAAATAAGAAAAATCCGGAATATTGAGCAAATCTTCGTAATTTTTACGTGTAAAGTTGAAGTTAAAATGAGTTTTTCTACTTTGTAAATGAAATCTATTTTATCTATTTTATGATTTTATAACAACAATAGTTTCTTAAAACGATTAATTTTGGTAAATCCTACGTAGGTGATTTATATATAAGTAAATTAATTTAATTTCTATCGTCAAACTGTTATATATTTTTTTTTGAACTAAAAATAATATTGGTCTATTTTTCAATTTTTAATACTCGTGTACCGAAAACGATATTATTGATATTAATATANCTGTTACCGGCCAGCTTATTATTTGTAGTCGTCATTTCACTGAGCAGATACTATTTTTATACATGCAGAAAACTATTCTTAGTATTTTAAAGTATTTTATTAATAAATATATTTTATCCGTAACCATATTCTGTAATTTCTACAGAACGAAGAGTAAAGACTACAACAGAATATCAAACTGTTCTAGGAACACTTTTGTTACTTCCGAACAATTTTTATCGATATAATTATCAACATAATTATGTTTAATAATAGCAATAAGTATAGATATATTTACCTTCGAAGATTATGAGTCTAAAAACGCTCGACAAATTAAAAAAAAATAGTTAAATTCCAAAATTTCCTTCCCTCGCTTACAGTAGTGAAGCAGTCGCTAGACCTTGCGCTCGACTACGGATGACGTATATCCGGAATCTGGCAGGAAGTGGCTAAATCGGCTGTATGAGGCAACCTTATAAATCTAAGACCTTGGGATTTGCCTACTTTTTAAAATGTTTCTAAAATGACTTAGGCAAATGTCATTAGTCCGAGCAGCAATACGGCCAGTGTGAACCTTTTCGGGATGTTTTTTTTTCACTAAAATCTATCACTTTCTGATAATACCTCGAGATTTCCTTTATCGAGCAAGATCCTTCCACGACGAAGCAAACACGCAGACTGAGACCAATGAACAGAAGTGAATAAAAAATGGCGCTGCGAACTAATGTGACGTCGACTATATTACTTCATTCTCGATTTTAAAGAAGGAAAGACAGTCAGACATGCAGACGACAGTGAAAATTGGTAGATTTCTAATTTTTTAAATTATAAGCCAAAATCTCATTGTTTTATACACGCGTAAATGTTATTTACACAATAAAAAAATGCTCACACAGTAACATGTTGACGTGAAAAATGTTCACGAATAAAAATACAATCCAATAAAATTTTCGTTTTCACAATATTACAAAGTAATAAGACAACGAACAGTCGCTGTGAGTAACAAAAGAGAAACAAAATACAGTCGAGTCCGCATAAGTCGACACCCTAAAAGGAAGTGAAATCAGTGACTAGGCAAAATAATACTTACGGATCCCTTTACAAATTTTCTATTATTACAAATATAAATAAAATTGTAATATTTAAAATTAAAGTATTTTTATTTTTACATTTGAATATCTTACTTACATTGTATTTTGGGGACTACAATAAAATTATGCAGCAATAAACATTATATTTTTCTCAACAAACACTGCTTTATTCTGAACTTCACCGAACAGATCTCATGCGCATATACAAACATTATGTAATTCTCAGTGATGTTGTTAATGTCGGAGCAGTAGGTAATGTTATTCTTAAATTAATTAATTATTAACCCTTGAATATGACGTTAATAATATAGTAATTCGCGCTACTAATAAAACAATGGCACGTTTAGAACCTATTACTGGCCTAATTTGGCAGAAGTGCCTTGCCTGCCTTCTGCCAAATTAGGCCCTCAGTGAAATGTGTCGAGTTGAAAAAGCTAAGTTGAAAAAAACCACAATACTACAATTAGGTAAATACAGTAGTGCAATGTACAGTATCTCTCTGATTATCCATCACTGGCAATGAAGTTGGTTTCTACTCCAAGTTCCCAGCAATTTCCATCGAGTTCTGTTTCAGCATCGGTCACGAAACAGGAAAATTCGATGAACGAATTTGCTTTAACCATCCTACGAGATCATCTTCGACATGTTTGTACGACGACTTTTTCTGGCGTTTTCAAGATAGCTGCGCGAAAATTCAAGAAAAAGTTTCTTAACTTGCTCTTTTTTCTTCAGGATTCCCAGCAATATTGTTTTTGGAAGGTTTTTTGTTTTGAATATTCGGCTTGCAAACTTTTCTTACATTCAAATTCAGAAACAAGTTCGTATTTTTCTTTCAGCGTAAGCGTTATTAGCTTTCGGACATTTATTTCTAACAGAAATGTGAAACAGCCGCTACAAATAACGCATGACGTGAGAAAATGCAAAATCGGATTCTGCTGGGACGTTAATGTAGATTATATGTTTTCTTTTTCTTTATCTGTTATTATTTTATATATACAAGTACATAAAATGTTAAGGCATTTTTATTATGTATAAATTTATAAATACGTCGACTCCCCTCCTGAAATAAATGAGTTCACACCGTACTATGCGGTGTGAACTCATATTTTCAGGAGGGGAGTCGACTTATCAGGAGTCTAAACGAGGGTGGGACAGCAAAAGTATGTTGATTTATTAGTGCTGGGCGATTCCCTAAAGAATAAAAATCGATTATCAATCGATTACCACACCTTTAATAACAACGGTGTTTATTAAGTTAGTAAAACACTATTATTTTTAATAATACTTGTTAACAAAAAGACCACTCACAGGTTTCACATTTTAATAGAACATTTATTAATTTTTAATTGCAAATTTACACAATATTACAAAACAAACTGTAATGAAAAAGAAAGTATATTATTAAACTCAAAGCTACTTATAATAGCTAGTTTCTCAACTCTTTTTGGATACAATGCACATCGTTTCTTTGTAATAATATTTCCAACTTTTGAAAAAAGACGTTCTGCAGGTACTGAGGTTGGTGGAATACCTAAATATGTAACAGCAGTTTCGCAAGGTGATAATTGGAAAGGGCATATGTTGACTGCCTTGTAACAATAGAATCAACATTGTGTGGTGTAATTGCAGCTTCTAAGTAAGTTTTAAATGTAGAACAGAAACCTTCTTTAGACTTTATGGAATCTCTGATTTCCCTATGTGACCATAGACTATTCTCATCTGTGTTTTTAATGGTTTCACTTAAGGTTCCCACACAGTCTACTTCATATTTAATCTGCCGGGATAGATAGTTATTGGTGAAAGAAATTGCATTTGCAGCACATATTTTGCTTTTGAGATCTGAATTCTCAAATCGGGATCTAACACTGTAGAAACACTGTATAACATATTCTTACACTGTATAACAATAATATCGACAAACGATTTTATTCGTTTGTCGATATTATTGAAACAAGCCTTTTTTAGATTTTTTCCAATTTTTGTAATGAGCTTTTTTGCCTCCAGAGCTTTCGCAATGTGGCCAACAACTTGAATAACTTTGCTAAATGTTGTGTACTTCTCACCAATCAGTTCAACGGTTGCCAAGTAATTTGGCTTCAAAACTTTGAGGCATTTATTCAAAAATTTTCATCTCACTTTTAACAAGCATATCGGGAGCATCTTTTAGTTTCTGTTGCACAATGGCAACTGCATTTTTTATTTTCAAAAATCGATCCAGCGTATCATATACTGAGTTCCCATCTGGTGAGTACACTGATTTTCAGTTTCAAAGAGGAAGTTTCTCCTGAAGATAGTTGTTCCTTTTCCAGGTGATGAGTCGCAGTTGTGCTTTGATGAAAAAAATGAAATAATGGCTTTCACTTTGTTTAGCAATTCATTAAATTCTAGTACATCAGCCATTGAATCCCGCGCTACGAGATTTAAGAGTGGGCAAAGCATTTAAGTTTATCTTTTCCGACAAAAAGGTCTACTGTTTTGTAAATGTTTGCCTCATTATCGGTAACAACCAGGGCCGGATCATCGCATAGACAAATGAGACAAATGTCTAGGGGTTAGTTTTTCGAAGGGCGCTGTCAAACTGTCTATTTTGAAAAACCGAGCAACTCCTCGATAAGCACCCAAAATAGCGTACTTAGAATTTGAGGCCCAACCAGTAACTAAGATTTAGTAAACTCTTACTCTTACTCTATAGTTTACATTTCTGTTGGACAACCAGAGGCGTAGCTCCAGTGGAGTAGTTGGAGCAAACTGCTCTAGGACACGAATCATGGGGCGCCAAGTTAGAAAGGGCAAAATAAAAATTTGTCAAACATTTGTAAAAAAATGTTTTCATTGAATAATTAATCAATTAACTATTAGATTTGAATCCGTTAGACAATTTCGTACACTTTTAAAGTGCTTATCACATGCATATATTGTGACGTCATCTGATAAAAATATTCTGGAAGGATCAGAACTTCTACAATCGGCACATCCTGCCGACATTTCGCCTAGTTTTCGACCTCAACTGCTTCGATTCGTGTAAAAGAAATTACTTCTACACGCGAAGTTGCCGAACTTTACTTTTAATAAAGAAATTAATTCACACCGCAGCCTCAAGTAGGTTCTCCGACATTATTATAGCATGCCTCATTTTAGTCAATTTGATCTGGAGAAAGAGATTAACCGATTTGCAAACGAAAACGAGAAAACAACCATCTTGAAGTATTTTATGTATTATTATGTATTTGTTATGAAACTAAACTTGCATACATTTTGTCAGTACTGTGTAGTAAATATTATTAGGTACTCGGTACTTAAAGAATTATTTTGTTTTTTTCGCCGGAAGTGCTATTGCGTCGTAAGGTGTTTTCCTGAATGAACTGATATGGGATACATTCATTGGCGCTATGAATTCGGACGCCATTTATTGGACTATTAAGTTTAATATCTTGACTCGTGGGTACCTAAACGTTTAGTAATTTAATATTAATTTAATGCAAATNCCGTTATTCACTGCTTTATCTACTCGGCCATTAGTGTATTATAGAATAATAGAAAGTAAGAAATATATTTTGTTCTTGCTACTATTTCTTTCGTTTATTTCATTAATCTTTAATGCCAGTTACATCATTAGCGTTAGTGACATCCATTGAGGAAATTCATGATGTCACCTCCAAAAATCTGTGTTCGAAATTCATACATGCAAAAAACATAAAGGATTCTGGTCTAAATTTTTTTTTTTTGTAAATTTAACATCCTTTATATTACCGAATGCAATGGAAATAATATAAATAGGTAGCAAAATTAAAACGACACAATTAAACTCCTACATAATATACACATAATACTTTATTTTTACCGCGCAAAAAATTTTATCGCGATTTTAATCAACCTTTAATGACGCGCGTTTAACGCTTAATTGTTTTTTAATGCGAATTTTTATCAAAATTAATTGAACGTTCTAAAGTTGTAGTGCACGGATTTGACTTCGGTAAAGTAATTTAAAGCTACTTTCTGATGTCAAAAACGACCTCCAATTGTTTTTTAATTTTTTAAATTAATATATTTTATTATATATAAGTTTTCCGCAAATTAGCCTAATCTTGCAATGCTGGAAGGAATACTAAATAATGCTGGAGTTAGAAGTCAAAGGATTATAGACCCAAATTTGAGAGAAGGATAGAAAGGCCAAAAGATAAAAAGTAGTGAGGAAGGTTAAAAAATTAAGGGTAAATATTTGCATATCAGAAGGTCTATTTAAGCTTTCTCACTACTTTTTATCGTTTGACCTTTTGCTCCTTTTCTTAACTTCGGGTCCATAATCCATTGAGTCACAACTGCAGCTTTATAGAGTATTCCTTCGTCATTCACACATCTTCAGGTATTTTAAAAATATTTCCTTTTTACTCAAAAATAAAATATGTATAAAAGTTTACGGCTTTGTGAAACTTCTTTTTTGAGTTTATGCCGTTGAAATAAAAAATTAATAAAATAAAACAATTTGTCAGTTCTGTTTACACGTTTATTGGGCCGCATTCGAACTTGCCTTGGGCAGCATGAGGCCCGCGGGCCGTGGGTTGGACACCCCTGGTTTAGTTCTTTAATAAAAGTTGTATTGAAATTGTCAATACAGTTTAATTCTGTTCTTTATAATTGAATGTGAAAAAGTGAATTATATTTACCTCATTTAGCAGTGTCTCGTGTGGCGTGAAAAGCAGGAGGCTTTGTTACATTTTACTTTAAAAATTTAAGATAATATACAATGAAGGGGAAGTAACAAGCGACTGAGAAGAACTGGTTTTATCCAGTTGTCACCGTTAAAAGAAAAAAAGAAAAACATAATAATAATAAAATAAAACAAAGGCGAGACGAAACTACAGCTACGACTCGTAAATTATTATAATTTAATTCTCTTACGTCTTTATATTGTAAATTGGGCGAAAACGTCATCATAAACTTAAATATTTTGGCGTTTTCATTTTATTTCTTTATCTAATTGCTTCCGAGTAAGTAAAACATACGAAAAATTATCGTTAGAACAGTTTGTCTGTCTTTCTTATGTTCTTAATACGTTTCGACTAAACATTAGGACATAAATTTTTAATCAGGACGTGTGTAAATAATATGTAACTGGTTATATGTAACAAGCACGATTTCTTGAATTGTCTTCGATAATTGATGTAGAGAGTTAGCGATGCATCTTCTAAATGCCTTAGAAAATGTGCTCGTTCTGGAAATATAATCGATTGATTTTGATAAAAATTCGCTATCTTCCCTTTAATACGATGAGGAATATAAAAATGTAATAAAAAGTGGGTGGTGTGCGAAGTTGTTTTCGAGATACAAGCTCGTAATACGAGCGCAAGCGACAAACCGATATCGTACAAATCTCACGAGTTTATCGCTAGCGTGTATTCTATAAGACGTATAATTTAGTTTGTTATCAACCACATAATAAAGATGTGGGTCCATGATTTTCTTTTCAAGGTTCTTTGAGATCAAAGTGTAAATGTCATACATTCTGGTACAAATTATTGCGCTTGATGCAATGTATAAGAGAAAAATACAAAGTAAGCATTGCGCACTCCTAACAGAAAATAAGCTCGAAACTTAAACAAACACGGCGTTGATGGTGAAAAATTATATAAACACTATATGGCGATGTTATTGTGTTACTATGTCGCCACACTGTAGCACTAAATGGCAGATGCCCATACTCTTCTCTCTCAAACTTATTTATTGGCACATAGTGCCGACGCGCTTCGAATAGCATCTGTATAGATAGAGCTGTCGTAATGGGTTGTGTGTGGATGACCGGGCACATCATTGTAGAAAAAGTATTTCCAAGCTGCATATGCTGTTAATATTTGTTTCTTGTATCGAAAATTTTATGTATGATACTTTTAGCGTAGTATATTATAACTTAATCGTGATCAGCATTAGAGAATAGTGAATAATAATTAATACATCATTATTATATATTAATTTTGATACCAAATTGGAGTATATCTTATCTCATTTAACCATTAATTTTATATAAATTTACATATAAAATTCCACTTTATTTTTTTATAGATGTTTAATTTCTAATAAAAGAAAAGCCAGTCTATCAGTGAATGACTTATTACTTTCGTGAGAAGAAAAATCAAACGTAATTATTAACTCAAACTCTACCAATACTTTATTCATACGAGGAAATTTCAATTATGCAATTAAATAGATTTCGAACTTTTAACAGGCATGTCACTTAAAAAACCTTTCATTTAGTTTCACGAACCGTTCGTGTATATAAGTTAAACATCGCAGTGAAAGTCGATATTTAGCGCAGAAGAAATACGACGTCCTTCATCTATTCGAAATAACTCATAAATTGATAAAATAATAGAAAAGGTAAGATTTTATTTTGTTATTTACGGTATTTTTCTCGTTTTTCTTGTATTGCTGTTACAATAAACAGGAATCTTCTGAACAGAATTTCTGCTCCATTATAAGCGTTGCGAAAACATGACGCATTAATTTCTGTAGACGTTGTCTAGCTGCATATTTTCCAACATATATGAAAATGATCATTGCCTCTCGAAAGAGACATATACAGTCATTTCACGTACCGAACGGCATTTCTAAACACGTTTACGCTCTAACACAGTATCACAATCGTACAATTCACCTACAAAATGTTACAATTTTCATTTGCAAAAATGTCAAAAATTGCATTGAATTTATTTTTTGTTGTGTATGATTCGAAGTTTAGTTAATTGCATAAAAGGAATTTAATCTTTTACTTACAGAAACGAAATATAGAGTCCGTGGGAATTTTATAACTTCTTCAGTCTAACTTTAAACATTCTCACGATGAAATCGTGTATAGTTTACACTTACAGGAGAAATTAGTCATATTGTTGTCATTCTACCACTAACTTTATACCCACGCCAGCTAAAATAATTGATCACCTGACGAATTTTCCCACCACAAAAAGTATAAAAGCCATCCTCCTTCCCTTCTGGAGGAGTCGCCAATCGGACGGAAAACGTCGAAGCCGGATATTATCTTGCTTTACGGCCTCAATTGGAAACCTTGTGCCACACCTCGCACCTGTTTTCGGGACGATCAGAGAAGAGATATCTATCCGATACTTTCCCCGAGATATGGAATATTATTATAAACTCTCTCTCTCTCATACGCGAATTTGAAGGAGTTTTGTCTTTTTTAATTTCGTTAGTGAGTTAAATAAACTGTTGTTTTGTTTTAACTGGTGTCGTTACTCGACTTTGCCAACGTCTTATCGTCGACCCTCTGACTCTCCTTCACTCGCGTAACGCGTAACAGAACGTTAACTCCATCCTTCGCAAGAAAGTAGGTCACCGACCTGTTGCCGGAAAGGAGAGGAATTTCCAACCTCCCAGGCGGCTCACAGTGTGAATATAATTTTTTTTTTNTTCTGAACTTCACCGAACAGATCTCATGCGCATATACAAACATTATGTAATTCTCAGTGATGTTGTTAATGTCGGAGCAGTAGGTAATGTTATTCTTAAATTAATTAATTATTAACCCTTGAATATGACGTTAATAATATAGTAATTCGCGCTACTAATAAAACAATGGCACGTTTAGAACCTATTACTGGCCTAATTTGGCAGAAGTGCCTTGCCTGCCTTCTGCCAAATTAGGCCCTCAGTGAAATGTGTCGAGTTGAAAAAGCTAAGTTGAAAAAAACCACAATACTACAATTAGGTAAATACAGTAGTGCAATGTACAGTATCTCTCTGATTATCCATCACTGGCAATGAAGTTGGTTTCTACTCCAAGTTCCCAGCAATTTCCATCGAGTTCTGTTTCAGCATCGGTCACGAAACAGGAAAATTCGATGAACGAATTTGCTTTAACCATCCTACGAGATCATCTTCGACATGTTTGTACGACGACTTTTTCTGGCGTTTTCAAGATAGCTGCGCGAAAATTCAAGAAAAAGTTTCTTAACTTGCTCTTTTTTCTTCAGGATTCCCAGCAATATTGTTTTTGGAAGGTTTTTTGTTTTGAATATTCGGCTTGCAAACTTTTCTTACATTCAAATTCAGAAACAAGTTCGTATTTTTCTTTCAGCGTAAGCGTTATTAGCTTTCGGACATTTATTTCTAACAGAAATGTGAAACAGCCGCTACAAATAACGCATGACGTGAGAAAATGCAAAATCGGATTCTGCTGGGACGTTAATGTAGATTATATGTTTTCTTTTTCTTTATCTGTTATTATTTTATATATACAAGTACATAAAATGTTAAGGCATTTTTATTATGTATAAATTTATAAATACGTCGACTCCCCTCCTGAAATAAATGAGTTCACACCGTACTATGCGGTGTGAACTCATATTTTCAGGAGGGGAGTCGACTTATCAGGAGTCTAAACGAGGGTGGGACAGCAAAAGTATGTTGATTTATTAGTGCTGGGCGATTCCCTAAAGAATAAAAATCGATTATCAATCGATTACCACACCTTTAATAACAACGGTGTTTATTAAGTTAGTAAAACACTATTATTTTTAATAATACTTGTTAACAAAAAGACCACTCACAGGTTTCACATTTTAATAGAACATTTATTAATTTTTAATTGCAAATTTACACAATATTACAAAACAAACTGTAATGAAAAAGAAAGTATATTATTAAACTCAAAGCTACTTATAATAGCTAGTTTCTCAACTCTTTTTGGATACAATGCACATCGTTTCTTTGTAATAATATTTCCAACTTTTGAAAAAAGACGTTCTGCAGGTACTGAGGTTGGTGGAATACCTAAATATGTAACAGCAGTTTCGCAAGGTGATAATTGGAAAGGGCATATGTTGACTGCCTTGTAACAATAGAATCAACATTGTGTGGTGTAATTGCAGCTTCTAAGTAAGTTTTAAATGTAGAACAGAAACCTTCTTTAGACTTTATGGAATCTCTGATTTCCCTATGTGACCATAGACTATTCTCATCTGTGTTTTTAATGGTTTCACTTAAGGTTCCCACACAGTCTACTTCATATTTAATCTGCCGGGATAGATAGTTATTGGTGAAAGAAATTGCATTTGCAGCACATATTTTGCTTTTGAGATCTGAATTCTCAAATCGGGATCTAACACTGTAGAAACACTGTATAACATATTCTTACACTGTATAACAATAATATCGACAAACGATTTTATTCGTTTGTCGATATTATTGAAACAAGCCTTTTTTAGATTTTTTCCAATTTTTGTAATGAGCTTTTTTGCCTCCAGAGCTTTCGCAATGTGGCCAACAACTTGAATAACTTTGCTAAATGTTGTGTACTTCTCACCAATCAGTTCAACGGTTGCCAAGTAATTTGGCTTCAAAACTTTGAGGCATTTATTCAAAAATTTTCATCTCACTTTTAACAAGCATATCGGGAGCATCTTTTAGTTTCTGTTGCACAATGGCAACTGCATTTTTTATTTTCAAAAATCGATCCAGCGTATCATATACTGAGTTCCCATCTGGTGAGTACACTGATTTTCAGTTTCAAAGAGGAAGTTTCTCCTGAAGATAGTTGTTCCTTTTCCAGGTGATGAGTCGCAGTTGTGCTTTGATGAAAAAAATGAAATAATGGCTTTCACTTTGTTTAGCAATTCATTAAATTCTAGTACATCAGCCATTGAATCCCGCGCTACGAGATTTAAGAGTGGGCAAAGCATTTAAGTTTATCTTTTCCGACAAAAAGGTCTACTGTTTTGTAAATGTTTGCCTCATTATCGGTAACAACCAGGGCCGGATCATCGCATAGACAAATGAGACAAATGTCTAGGGGTTAGTTTTTCGAAGGGCGCTGTCAAACTGTCTATTTTGAAAAACCGAGCAACTCCTCGATAAGCACCCAAAATAGCGTACTTAGAATTTGAGGCCCAACCAGTAACTAAGATTTAGTAAACTCTTACTCTTACTCTATAGTTTACATTTCTGTTGGACAACCAGAGGCGTAGCTCCAGTGGAGTAGTTGGAGCAAACTGCTCTAGGACACGAATCATGGGGCGCCAAGTTAGAAAGGGCAAAATAAAAATTTGTCAAACATTTGTAAAAAAATGTTTTCATTGAATAATTAATCAATTAACTATTAGATTTGAATCCGTTAGACAATTTCGTACACTTTTAAAGTGCTTATCACATGCATATATTGTGACGTCATCTGATAAAAATATTCTGGAAGGATCAGAACTTCTACAATCGGCACATCCTGCCGACATTTCGCCTAGTTTTCGACCTCAACTGCTTCGATTCGTGTAAAAGAAATTACTTCTACACGCGAAGTTGCCGAACTTTACTTTTAATAAAGAAATTAATTCACACCGCAGCCTCAAGTAGGTTCTCCGACATTATTATAGCATGCCTCATTTTAGTCAATTTGATCTGGAGAAAGAGATTAACCGATTTGCAAACGAAAACGAGAAAACAACCATCTTGAAGTATTTTATGTATTATTATGTATTTGTTATGAAACTAAACTTGCATACATTTTGTCAGTACTGTGTAGTAAATATTATTAGGTACTCGGTACTTAAAGAATTATTTTGTTTTTTTCGCCGGAAGTGCTATTGCGTCGTAAGGTGTTTTCTTGAATGAACTGATATGGGATACATTCATTGGCGCTATGAATTCGGACGCCATTTATTGGACTATTAAGTTTAATATCTTGACTCGTGGGTACCTAAACGTTTAGTAATTTAATATTAATTTAATGCAAATGTATACATACCCAATAATATTAATTAAACAGAAAAAATAAATATATTTAATAAAAATCTTTGTTTTAACGAATGTACAATGTCGCGGCTCGGTAAATACGTCATCACTGAAATGAAAATCAGTCTAGCATAGGTAAAATCGGGGAATTACACCTCGAAACGGCGAATTGCGCAGCTGCGTTATTGTGAATCGGCGTAAACCGAGGGCTACCTGTATATTGTTGATAAACTGAATTATACGTCATATAGAATACACGCTAGCGTTAAACTCGTGAGATTTGTACATTATCGGATTGTCGCTTGCGCTCGTATTACGAGCTTGTATCTCGAAAACAACTTCACACACCATCCACTTTTTATTACTTTTGTACATTGCTCATCGTATTAAACGGAAAATAGCGAATTTTTATCAAAATAGATCAAAATACATAAAATTCCAGAACGAGCACCTAGGCACCTAGAAGGCACCTATTCTAAGGCACCTAGAAGATGCATAGCTAACTCTCCACATCAATTATCGAAGACAATTCAAGAAATCGTGCTTGTTACATATAATCAGTTTTATACTATTTACACAAGTCCTGATTAAAAATTTATGTCCTGATGTTTAGTCGAAACGTATTAAGAACATAAGAAAGATAAACTGTTTTAACGATAATTTTTTCGTATGCTTCACTTACTCGGAATCAAATAAATAAAGAAATGAAATGAAAACGCTAAAATATTTAACTTTATGATGACGTTTTCGCCCAATTTACAATATAAAGTCGTAAGAAAATTAAATTGTAATAATTTAAGAGTCGTAGCTGTAGTTTCGTCTCCCCTTTGTTTTATTTTATTATTATTATTTTTTTCTTTCTTTTAACGGTGACAACTGAATAAAACCAGTTCTGCTCAGTTGCTTGTTACTTACCTTTCATTGTATATTATCTTAAATTTTCAAAGTAAAAAGTAACAAAGCCTGCTGCATTCACGCCACACAAGACTCAGCTAAATCAGGTAAATATAATTAACTTTTTTACATTTGGTTATAAAAAACAGAATTAAACTGTATTGACAATTTCAAAACAACTTTTAATAAAGAACTAAACCATGTGATATACCGTATTGTCCAGGCTTATGTTGTCACTATAAAGTAAACGTGTAGACTACGTGCACTACTGGAAACATTAATTTCCGACAGTTAATCAAAGTTTAATGAATAAAGGATAAATAAAATGTTTTAAAAATATCATATAATAAGAAACGTAAAAAATAAAATAATTAAATTAAAGTATTCTGTGTATATTATATTGTAATTTAATTGTGTCATTTTAATTTTGCTACCTGTTTATATTATTTCAATTGCATTCGGTAATATACGGGATGTTGGATTTACAAAATAACTTAGACCAGAATCCTAAATGTTTTTTGCATGTATCAATATCGAAAAGATTTTTTGGGAGGTGATATCATCAATTTCCTCAATGGATGTCACTAACGCTAATGACGTCACTGGTATTATAAAAATTAATGAAAAAAAGGAGAACAATAGTGGCAATAACAAAATATATTTCTTACTTTCTATTATTCTATTAATACACTAATGACCGAATAGATAAAACAATGAATAATGGTAGTAATCGCGTGTTCGTATATGATGAACGACTTGCCGTGTGTTTTTCTGCCACGTGTGCCTGGATGGAATTACAGAATAATAATTATTAGAAAAATTCAAGGTAATTTTACTTCTTAACTTTATTTAAATTAAGTTATATGAAAAGTTTTAATAATTAAATATTTACCTGTGAATCGCTAAAAATTTTTCTTATAATTGTTAACGTTTAAATGTTTAAACACGTTTAAAATTTAAAGAACGAATTTAACATTTTAAATTATAAATAAAAAATTTAATTTTTTTTCATTAAAAATTTACATCATTGTTTTATTACAAACTTCTTTAGTGTTAATTTTATCCAAAACATTGAAAAAATAGGAAAAATAATGAAAGTAGAACAGGAGAAAAGTGTGAATGTATTTTTGCTCGATTTCTCGGTATTTATAATTATTTAACACGTAATATTAACCAACATTCTGCAATAAAATTGATTTATTATTAAATTCAATAATTATTTATTCTTTTAAATCGTTAAACTTTTAAAAATTTACTTGAAAAGTGCCATTTCTTTCCGTATAAAGTTCTGCTTTCTAATGAACTAATAAATAATGAACTTTCAAATAAACTTTTCTTTATCTCCTTTATAATAAATGAATTTATCTATTTCTAAGTAAAAATTGAAAACGTCTATAGAAGTGATTTTTTTAAAATAACCTTTTTCGTGATAAAGTTTTAATACTTACTACTATAATCTGGATATGTTAATCCTTAAAAATACAAGTATATTTAAGTNGTTACCGGCCAGCTTATTATTTGTAGTCGTCATTTCACTGAGCAGATACTATTTTTATACATGCAGAAAACTATTCTTAGTATTTTAAAGTATTTTATTAATAAATATATTTTATCCGTAACCATATTCTGTAATTTCTACAGAACGAAGAGTAAAGACTACAACAGAATATCAAACTGTTCTAGGAACACTTTTGTTACTTCCGAACAATTTTTATCGATATAATTATCAACATAATTATGTTTAATAATAGCAATAAGTATAGATATATTTACCTTCGAAGATTATGAGTCTAAAAACGCTCGACAAATTAAAAAAAAATAGTTAAATTCCAAAATTTCCTTCCCTCGCTTACAGTAGTGAAGCAGTCGCTAGACCTTGCGCTCGACTACGGATGACGTATATCCGGAATCTGGCAGGAAGTGGCTAAATCGGCTGTATGAGGCAACCTTATAAATCTAAGACCTTGGGATTTGCCTACTTTTTAAAATGTTTCTAAAATGACTTAGGCAAATGTCATTAGTCCGAGCAGCAATACGGCCAGTGTGAACCTTTTCGGGATGTTTTTTTTTCACTAAAATCTATCACTTTCTGATAATACCTCGAGATTTCCTTTATCGAGCAAGATCCTTCCACGACGAAGCAAACACGCGGAGTGAGACCAATGAACAGAAGTGAATAAAAAATGGCGCTGCGAACTAATGTGACGTCGACTATATTACTTCATTCTCGATTTTAAAGAAGGAAAGACAGTCAGACATGCAGACGACAGTGAAAATTGGTAGATCTCTAATTTTTTAAATTATGAGTCAAAATCTCATTGTTTTATACACGCGTAAATGTTATTTACACAGGAAAAAAATGCTCACACAGTAACATGTTGACGTGAAAAATGTTCACGAATAAAAATACAATCCAATAAAATTTTCGTTTTCACAATATTACAAAGTAATAAGACAACGAACAGTCGCTGTGAGTAACAAAAGAGAAACAAAATACAGTCGAGTCCGCATAAGTCGACACCCTAAAAGGAAGTGAAATCAGTGACTAGGCAAAATAATACTTACGGATCCCTTTACAAATTTTCTATTATTACAAATATAAATAAAATTGTAATATTTAAAATTAAAGTATTTTTATTTTTACATTTGAATATCTTACTTACATTGTATTTTGGGGACTACAATAAAATTATGCAGCAATAAACATTATATTTTTCTCAACAAACACTGCTTTATTCTGAACTTCACCGAACAGATCTCATGCGCATATACAAACATTATGTAATTCTCAGTGATGTTGTTAATGTCGGAGCAGTAGGTAATGTTATTCTTAAATTAATTAATTATTAACCCTTGAATATGACGTTAATAATATAGTAATTCGCGCTACTAATAAAACAATGGCACGTTTAGAACCTATTACTGGCCTAATTTGGCAGAAGTGCCTTGCCTGCCTTCTGCCAAATTAGGCCCTCAGTGAAATGTGTCGAGTTGAAAAAGCTAAGTTGAAAAAAACCACAATACTACAATTAGGTAAATACAGTAGTGCAATGTACAGTATCTCTCTGATTATCCATCACTGGCAATGAAGTTGGTTTCTACTCCAAGTTCCCAGCAATTTCCATCGAGTTCTGTTTCAGCATCGGTCACGAAACAGGAAAATTCGATGAACGAATTTGCTTTAACCATCCTACGAGATCATCTTCGACATGTTTGTACGACGACTTTTTCTGGCGTTTTCAAGATAGCTGCGCGAAAATTCAAGAAAAAGTTTCTTAACTTGCTCTTTTTTCTTCAGGATTCCCAGCAATATTGTTTTTGGAAGGTTTTTTGTTTTGAATATTCGGCTTGCAAACTTTTCTTACATTCAAATTCAGAAACAAGTTCGTATTTTTCTTTCAGCGTAAGCGTTATTAGCTTTCGGACATTTATTTCTAACAGAAATGTGAAACAGCCGCTACAAATAACGCATGACGTGAGAAAATGCAAAATCGGATTCTGCTGGGACGTTAATGTAGATTATATGTTTTCTTTTTCTTTATCTGTTATTATTTTATATATACAAGTACATAAAATGTTAAGGCATTTTTATTATGTATAAATTTATAAATACGTCGACTCCCCTCCTGAAATAAATGAGTTCACACCGTACTATGCGGTGTGAACTCATATTTTCAGGAGGGGAGTCGACTTATCAGGAGTCTAAACGAGGGTGGGACAGCAAAAGTATGTTGATTTATTAGTGCTGGGCGATTCCCTAAAGAATAAAAATCGATTATCAATCGATTACCACACCTTTAATAACAACGGTGTTTATTAAGTTAGTAAAACACTATTATTTTTAATAATACTTGTTAACAAAAAGACCACTCACAGGTTTCACATTTTAATAGAACATTTATTAATTTTTAATTGCAAATTTACACAATATTACAAAACAAACTGTAATGAAAAAGAAAGTATATTATTAAACTCAAAGCTACTTATAATAGCTAGTTTCTCAACTCTTTTTGGATACAATGCACATCGTTTCTTTGTAATAATATTTCCAACTTTTGAAAAAAGACGTTCTGCAGGTACTGAGGTTGGTGGAATACCTAAATATGTAACAGCAGTTTCGCAAGGTGATAATTGGAAAGGGCATATGTTGACTGCCTTGTAACAATAGAATCAACATTGTGTGGTGTAATTGCAGCTTCTAAGTAAGTTTTAAATGTAGAACAGAAACCTTCTTTAGACTTTATGGAATCTCTGATTTCCCTATGTGACCATAGACTATTCTCATCTGTGTTTTTAATGGTTTCACTTAAGGTTCCCACACAGTCTACTTCATATTTAATCTGCCGGGATAGATAGTTATTGGTGAAAGAAATTGCATTTGCAGCACATATTTTGCTTTTGAGATCTGAATTCTCAAATCGGGATCTAACACTGTAGAAACACTGTATAACATATTCTTACACTGTATAACAATAATATCGACAAACGATTTTATTCGTTTGTCGATATTATTGAAACAAGCCTTTTTTAGATTTTTTCCAATTTTTGTAATGAGCTTTTTTGCCTCCAGAGCTTTCGCAATGTGGCCAACAACTTGAATAACTTTGCTAAATGTTGTGTACTTCTCACCAATCAGTTCAACGGTTGCCAAGTAATTTGGCTTCAAAACTTTGAGGCATTTATTCAAAAATTTTCATCTCACTTTTAACAAGCATATCGGGAGCATCTTTTAGTTTCTGTTGCACAATGGCAACTGCATTTTTTATTTTCAAAAATCGATCCAGCGTATCATATACTGAGTTCCCATCTGGTGAGTACACTGATTTTCAGTTTCAAAGAGGAAGTTTCTCCTGAAGATAGTTGTTCCTTTTCCAGGTGATGAGTCGCAGTTGTGCTTTGATGAAAAAAATGAAATAATGGCTTTCACTTTGTTTAGCAATTCATTAAATTCTAGTACATCAGCCATTGAATCCCGCGCTACGAGATTTAAGAGTGGGCAAAGCATTTAAGTTTATCTTTTCCGACAAAAAGGTCTACTGTTTTGTAAATGTTTGCCTCATTATCGGTAACAACCAGGGCCGGATCATCGCATAGACAAATGAGACAAATGTCTAGGGGTTAGTTTTTCGAAGGGCGCTGTCAAACTGTCTATTTTGAAAAACCGAGCAACTCCTCGATAAGCACCCAAAATAGCGTACTTAGAATTTGAGGCCCAACCAGTAACTAAGATTTAGTAAACTCTTACTCTTACTCTATAGTTTACATTTCTGTTGGACAACCAGAGGCGTAGCTCCAGTGGAGTAGTTGGAGCAAACTGCTCCAGGCGCACGTATAATGAGGATGCCAAATTAGAAAGGCGAAATAAAAAATTATACTTTTTTACTACATTTATATGTAATAGTAAAAATACGTAACTTATATATGCAGTCTTGTATTTTTATTAGTCATGTTTTCTGTTTGTGGGGATTAAAGAATCTGTCCAATGTCGATTGCTTTTCTCTCTCTTCAAGGTTTTTCAGAAGTAATTAATAGCATTGTAATTGTAGATATCCCTAAACCTATAACCTCAACCTGGTCTGGATTTCATTCTAAGACCGTCGTTCTGACATCATCCCACTTCTTCAAAAAAATGTTTAATAGCAGAAGAAAACATATCTTGCAGAGTTTCTTGGTGTTCTTCATTCAAGAGTTCTTGGCGTTCTTTTGTCGTCAGATCAGTTTCAGGTTTCATTATAAGCTCTTCAGTGTTCTTTATTTCTAATATGTAATTTTTGTTACTCCTTAAGCTGCTCGAGTCTTCTTGATAATACAGTGTCTAAATCTTTAAGCGCAGTTAAATCTTAGATAAGATTTAACTCTTAATTTTCTGTTGGACAACCAGAGGCGTAGCTCCAGTGGAGTAGTTGGAGCAAACTGCTCTAGGACACGAATCATGGGGCGCCAAGTTAGAAAGGGCAAAATAAAAATTTGTCAAACATTTGTAAAAAAATGTTTTCATTGAATAATTAATCAATTAACTATTAGATTTGAATCCGNTATTGCCCAACAACAACAGACATCAGACATCTGCCCACTCTCTACCTGAGATATTACACTTTTACCTTTAGAAAATAAAAACCGACGCTAAACTTAAATTAACGAGTTCCTACCCGACAGTCTCGTGCATATTATAAAAATTGTTTGTCAGAAAAATAAAAGGCTGGAATTAAAGGGAGAGTTTCAGTTTGGAGGGATGCTATCCGATCAGTAAATACCGAGTTGAGCGTCGATGTCGACGTCTCCCGCACTTTGAAAAGCTTTTTCTATTGGGTTTTCTGTCAGTTCTATAAATTCATCCGTTAGCACAAGTTCCGATTTTTTCTTATCCTCCCATTTTTTTTGTAACAATGATAACTTGATCTGTCTTATCTGCTTTAATTAAAGTTAAGTTAATTTTCTTTAAATATGTTTTTAATATTATACAATTTTTAGATAACTTTTTCATTATTTAACAATTATTATCATCTCACCTTTTTTTAGAATTTTTGTCTAATTTTTCAATATCTGCTTTTATTTGGTGTTTTATACTATTTTACCATCTTGTTTTATTTTAATTTGATTTACTGCCTTATCAATTTCAAATACTACATTAATTGGTTTGTCATTAAATGGCTTATTGTATTCTAGTCATAATTTCAATATATTACTTAATAATTTTGGTATGTTTAGAGTTGTCTTATCTGCTATTCACTGACTTTCCCACTACCGTTTTTCACTTAACGTTGGGTATTTGAATAATTGTTGTAATTTATGATCTTTTCTTCTATTGCATTGCCAGTCCATGATTTCTTTTACTGAACGTGTGTGTATTTCCTTGTAAACTCCGTACCCGTTGATTCAACAGGAACATTTGTTCAACAGCTGTCTTTCGTTTCCGCAAATGTCGCTTCTATGTAAAATTACTGAAATTTATTTTGGCAGAATTAACTTCCTTGATACACGTGGTAAACTAGTTTTTAAGAAAACGTTTAAAATATTGTATACAGTCATATAATGCTTAAAGAGGGTGATGAGTTCCTCGGCGACATAAACATATGCACAAAGTAATGTAAAGTTCATTTTTTGTGATGAAAGTACTGGATTTTCTGAAATTCTTGTATTTTTGCGATAAAGTCGTGTAGTCTCATCTGTCACTTTTTTTCTTGCGTTAAGCAAATGCCCTTAGCAGAAGATCGCATTCAAAAGGCCTCGTTTCGCTTTTGCACTGCTTTCAAAATCTTGATCATTCACTACAATTTGATCAACGATTTCGTTTATCGTTACCAAACTTTTACTAAGGAAATCTGTCGAAAGTTCTATGGGTTTTTCGTTTTTAAAATCACTATTCTCCAGTTCTATATGAATTCCTTGTTCTGCCAGCTTTCAAAGGTCGTTGGTAAGGTTCTCACCAGAACCCGAATTAGTTAAGCATTTTATGATTTTTACGCTTATTTCTAGTTATAATTGAACAATAATATACCTGAAATCTACAATATCATGCTAGTTTATAGTCTGAATTTTGTACATCGAACTTACGAGTGCATTTAGAAATTTATATACTGCACGAAAATGGGTGTCCTCCTTTATCACAATCTGGTAGAAACGATTTATCACACAATAATGTAAGAAATGAAATATTTTTCTTGCTATTAATCTGTTGCAATCCAATCAGAAAATTTCGTATAATGATTTCTAGTAGGTAATTTAAATGCAATGGTCTATCATAAGAATGTTTCCTATTTATTTTCCTTATTACTTGATATCAAATTTTTATAGCTTCAAAATCTTCTAATTCCTGACAGTAAATAACGTCCGCAGAATTCGCGTGAAGAGCTGGATGACGAGATCGAGTGAGGTACAAAGTTTCGGCATCCCAGAATGGTGTGATATCGGAAATACAATATGTAGCATTATATGCAAGTTCGAAAAATCTTTATGTCTGCATTTGACATAAATGCAAAAAGGTTTCGAATATGTTGGAAAATTACATTTTTTACAATGATTTTGCAAGACCTGACTTCACAGAATTGAATCTGATGATAATCAATAACCCTGCATATCGCAGTAAAGAATAGACAGTGGCTTAGTGTCATGATTTTAGACCGAGCCGTTAGATGTCGTAAGGCATTCTGTAGCCTGCGAGAAGTCTTTCGAAATACCATAGTAATAAGAGTAGGAACCAACAATTCGATAGGATGTAGCATTCCGCAGTGCCTGCTGCGAAAAACACTAGCTCATTTCGATGCAGTGTAGAGAAATATCCATTCAATGGTAGAATCTATGTGTAATTCTAATATTCAGACAATTATTAGCAGTCAATAAGTAATTGTATTTTTCTGCTTAATAAAACTGTTTTGCAAACAATAAATAGCAAACATAACTATGACATTCTTTATTGAAGTGCAGTTTAGGAATTTCTCTAAACTATTGTATAAATATCTCTGCTTAGAATTACAATCAAATGCAAATTTTGGAACAACAGATTTTCTGCAATATGTAAAAAGAGAATTCAATATTTTCCAGACTCTGAATCAAACTCGTATAAAAGTAGATTGAAAGTATTTTCGAATAGCAAAATTTATTCTAATTTATAATTTTAAATAAACTTCTAATTTAATAAATTGTTTAAAAATGTTTATCTTTTTAGCGCAACGTTAAAAGATGGAGAGAAAGTTTTCATGTTTAAGTGAAAGTCTACGCAAGGGTTTCGGCAAACTTGGAAGAAACATCGCACACCACCCGTATTACTTCATCATTGTGCCGTTTATTTTCAGTGCTTTACTATCTGTTGGATTGTTCAAAATGAAATATATTGATGATAACGATTACTTGTTATGTGCTGACAGAGGAAATATTTTTGAAATTCGACAATTCATAGACAAAACTTTTCCAATGAACACTTCGGAATTTTACGATTTACAAAGGATAACTCATCGTCCAGTCGTACCTANTATTTTACTGTGGTGTTCTTATTCGTTATGATTAAAAGACGAAGTAATTGTTTCTTTATTTGAGACTTTTTTAAAAATCCGAAATCTGTTTCTTTATCTGAATGAAATATTACTTAAGTCTACCAATGTGTACTTCTCACGAAAATAAGTTTTTCATTCGAAGAACTGGTGTTTAGTTCATTGTTTATTACTTCATTAGAAAGCAGAACTTTATAAGGAAAGAAATGGCACTTTTCAAGTAAATTTTTAAAAATTTAACGATTTAAAAGAATAAGTAATTTTTGTATTTAATAATAAATCAATTTTATTGCAGAATGTTGGTTAATATTATGTGTCAAATAATTATAAGTATTGAGTAATCGAGCAAAGATACATTCACAATTCACTCCTCTTCCACTTTCATTTCATTATTTTTCCTATTTTTTCAACGTTTTTAATAAAATTAACACAAAAGAAATTTATAGTAGAAAACAATAATGTAAATTTTTAATGAAAAAATTAAATTTTTGATTTATAATTTAAAATGTTAAATTCGTTCTGTAATGTACACTTTGTACCGTACTGTACTGTACAGTACATACATGCGCTTGGTCGAGTAACCATCACCACCTAGAACTTGTGCCCTGCTGAGATCCCCGTCAGCCGTAATACGTTCTTTAAATTTTAAACGTGTTTAAACATTTAAACATTAACAATTATAACAAAAATTCTTAGCGATTCTCACGTAAATATTTAATTATTAAAGTTTTTCATATAACTTAATTTAAATAAAGTTAAGAAGTAAAATTACCTTGAATTTTTTCCAATAATTATTATTCTGTAATTCCATCCAGGCACACGTGGCAGAAAAACACGTGGCAAGTCGTTCATCATATACGAACACGCGATTACTACCATTATTCATTGTTTTATCTACTCGGTCATTAGCGTATTAATAGAATAATAGAAAGTAAGAAATATATTTTGTTATTTCCACTGTTTTTTTTTTTCGCAAGTGACAAACCGATATCGTACAAATCTTTCGAGTTTTTCGCTAGCGTGTATTCTATATGACGTATAATCTAGTTTGTTATCAACAACATAATAAAGATGTGGGTCCATGATTTCGTTTTCAGGATACTTTGAGGTCAAAGTGTCAATGTCATACATTCTGGCACAAATTAGTGCGCTTGATGCAATGTATAAGAGAAAAATACAAAATAAGCATTGCGCTCGCCTAACAGAAAATCGGCTCGAAACTTGAACAATCGCGGCGTTGATGGTGAAAAATTATATAAACACTATATGGCGACGTTATTGTGTTACTACGTCGCCACACTGTAGACTAAATGGCAGATGTCCATACTCCTCTCTCTCAATGTTATTTATCGGCACATAGTGCCGACGGGTTTCGAATAGCATCTGTATACCTGGTAGTGCTTTCTGCGGAGCCAGGTATGTAACACAATTTGTGTACCTCATAATAAATAAATGAAAATGAATGAAGCATCTGTATAGATAGAAATGTCGTAATGGGTTCTGTGTGGATGACCAGGCACGTCATTGTAGAAAAAGTCTTTCAAAGCTGCATACGCTGTATTTGTTTCTTGTTTAGAAAATTTCATCGAAAATTTTATGTATGATACTTATAGCGTAGACATAATTATTATATATTAATCTAGATATCAAATTGGAGTATATCTTATCTTATTTAATGATTGATTTTATATAAATTTACATATAAAATTCCACTTTATTTTTTTATAGATGTTTAATTTCTAATAAAAGAAAAGCCAGTCTATCAGTGAATGACTTATTACTTTCGTGAGAAGAAAAATCAAACGTAATTATTAACTCAAACTCTACCAATACTTTATTCATACGAGGAAATTTCAATTATGCAATTAAATAGATTTCGAACTTTTAACAGGCATGTCACTTAAAAAACCTTTCATTTAGTTTCACGAACCGTTCGTGTATATAAGTTAAACATCGCAGTGAAAGTCGATATTTAGCGCAGAAGAAATACGACGTCCTTCATCTATTCGAAATAACTCATAAATTGATAAAATAATAGAAAAGGTAAGATTTTATTTTGTTATTTACGGTATTTTTCTCGTTTTTCTTGTATTGCTGTTACAATAAACAGGAATCTTCTGAACAGAATTTCTGCTCCATTATAAGCGTTGCGAAAACATGACGCATTAATTTCTGTAGACGTTGTCTAGCTGCATATTTTCCAACATATATGAAAATGATCATTGCCTCTCGAAAGAGACATATACAGTCATTTCACGTACCGAACGGCATTTCTAAACACGTTTACGCTCTAACACAGTATCACAATCGTACAATTCACCTACAAAATGTTACAATTTTCATTTGCAAAAATGTCAAAAATTGCATTGAATTTATTTTTTGTTGTGTATGATTCGAAGTTTAGTTAATTGCATAAAAGGAATTTAATCTTTTACTTACAGAAACGAAATATAGAGTCCGTGGGAATTTTATAACTTCTTCAGTCTAACTTTAAACATTCTCACGATGAAATCGTGTATAGTTTACACTTACAGGAGAAATTAGTCATATTGTTGTCATTCTACCACTAACTTTATACCCACGCCAGCTAAAATAATTGATCACCTGACGAATTTTCCCACCACAAAAAGTATAAAAGCCATCCTCCTTCCCTTCTGGAGGAGTCGCCAATCGGACGGAAAACGTCGAAGCCGGATATTATCTTGCTTTACGGCCTCAATTGGAAACCTTGTGCCACACCTCGCACCTGTTTTCGGGACGATCAGAGAAGAGATATCTATCCGATACTTTCCCCGAGATATGGAATATTATTATAAACTCTCTCTCTCTCATACGCGAATTTGAAGGAGTTTTGTCTTTTTTAATTTCGTTAGTGAGTTAAATAAACTGTTGTTTTGTTTTAACTGGTGTCGTTACTCGACTTTGCCAACGTCTTATCGTCGACCCTCTGACTCTCCTTCACTCGCGTAACGCGTAACAGAACGTTAACTCCATCCTTCGCAAGAAAGTAGGTCACCGACCTGTTGCCGGAAAGGAGAGGAATTTCCAACCTCCCAGGCGGCTCACAGTGTGAATATAATTTTTTTTTTACTGTCAATAATACAGTATCTTTTGTGTTTACAGTGGGTGATCGGTTAACGAACATAATCCGTTCCAAGACTTTGTTCGTTAACTGATTTTCGATTTACCATAGGTTCTTATGGGAATTTGATTTATTCGTTCCAGAGACTCGAATAAATAAAAAATATATAGTATTTCATTTTTCGGATATTTTATTTTTATATCTTTATTTAGTACGTTTATTTATATGTAATAGTAAAAATACGTAACTTATATATGCAGTCTTGTATTTTTATTAGTCATGTTTTCTGTTTGTGGGGATTAAAGAATCTGTCCAATGTCGATTGCTTTTCTCTCTCTTCAAGGTTTTTCAGAAGTAATTAATAGCATTGTAATTGTAGATATCCCTAAACCTATAACCTCAACCTGGTCTGGATTTCATTCTAAGACCGTCGTTCTGACATCATCCCACTTCTTCAAAAAAATGTTTAATAGCAGAAGAAAACATATCTTGCAGAGTTTCTTGGTGTTCTTCATTCAAGAGTTCTTGGCGTTCTTTTGTCGTCAGATCAGTTTCAGGTTTCATTATAAGCTCTTCAGTGTTCTTTATTTCTAATATGTAATTTTTGTTACTCCTTAAGCTGCTCGAGTCTTCTTGATAATACAGTGTCTAAATCTTTAAGCGCAGTTAAATCTTAGATAAGATTTAACTCTTAATAAATCTTAGATAAATCTTAGATAAGATTTAACTGCGGCTTACTGTAGATCTGTTCGAGTCATATTGCCCAACAACAACAGACATCAGACATCTGCCCACTCTCTACCTGAGATATTACACTTTTACCTTTAGAAAATAAAAACCGACGCTAAACTTAAATTAACGAGTTCCTACCCGACAGTCTCGTGCATATTATAAAAATTGTTTGTCAGAAAAATAAAAGGCTGGAATTAAAGGGAGAGTTTCAGTTTGGAGGGATGCTATCCGATCAGTAAATACCGAGTTGAGCGTCGATGTCGACGTCTCCCGCACTTTGAAAAGCTTTTTCTATTGGGTTTTCTGTCAGTTCTATAAATTCATCCGTTAGCACAAGTTCCGATTTTTTCTTATCCTCCCATTTTTTTTGTAACAATGATAACTTGATCTGTCTTATCTGCTTTAATTAAAGTTAAGTTAATTTTCTTTAAATATGTTTTTAATATTATACAATTTTTAGATAACTTTTTCATTATTTAACAATTATTATCATCTCACCTTTTTTTAGAATTTTTGTCTAATTTTTCAATATCTGCTTTTATTTGGTGTTTTATACTATTTTACCATCTTGTTTTATTTTAATTTGATTTACTGCCTTATCAATTTCAAATACTACATTAATTGGTTTGTCATTAAATGGCTTATTGTATTCTAGTCATAATTTCAATATATTACTTAATAATTTTGGTATGTTTAGAGTTGTCTTATCTGCTATTCACTGACTTTCCCACTACCGTTTTTCACTTAACGTTGGGTATTTGAATAATTGTTGTAATTTATGATCTTTTCTTCTATTGCATTGCCAGTCCATGATTTCTTTTACTGAACGTGTGTGTATTTCCTTGTAAACTCCGTACCCGTTGATTCAACAGGAACATTTGTTCAACAGCTGTCTTTCGTTTCCGCAAATGTCGCTTCTATGTAAAATTACTGAAATTTAGTTTGGCAGAATTAACTTCCTTGATACACGTGGTAAACTAGTTTTTAAGAAAACGTTTAAAATATTGTATACAGTCATATAATGCTTAAAGAGGGTGATGAGTTCCTCGGCGACATAAACATATGCACAAAGTAATGTAAAGTTCATTTTTTGTGATGAAAGTACTGGATTTTCTGAAATTCTTGTATTTTTGCGATAAAGTCGTGTAGTCTCATCTGTCACTTTTTTTCTTGCCTTAAGCAAATGCCCTTAGCAGAAGATCGCATCCAAAACGCCTCGTTTCGCTTTTGCACTGCTTTCAAAATCCGGATCATTCACTACAATTTGATCAACGATTTCGGTTATCGTTACCAAACTATTACTAAGGAAATCTGTCGAAAGTTCTATGGGTTTTTCGTTTTTAAAATCACTATTCTCCAGTTCTATATGAATTCCTTGTTCTGCCAGCTTTCAAAGGTCGTTGGTAAGGTTCTCACCAGAACCCGAATTAGTTAAGCATTTTATGATTTTTACGCTTATTTCTAGTTATAATTGAACAATAATATACCTGAAATCTACAATATCATGCTAGTTTATAGTCTGAATTTTGTACATCGAACTTACGAGTGCATTTAGAAATTTATATACTGCACGAAAATGGGTGTCCTCCTTTATCACAATCTGGTAGAAACGATTTATCACACAATAATGTAAGAAATGAAATATTTTTCTTGCTATTAATCTGTTGCAATCCAATCAGAAAATTTCGTATAATGATTTCTAGTAGGTAATTTAAATGCAATGGTCTATCATAAGAATGTTTCCTATTTATTTTCCTTATTACTTGATATCAAATTTTTATAGCTTCAAAATCTTCTAATTCCTGACAGTAAATAACGTCCGCAGAATTCGCGTGAAGAGCTGGATGACGAGATCGAGTGAGGTACAAAGTTTCGGCATCCCAGAATGGTGTGATATCGGAAATACAATATGTAGCATTATATGCAAGTTCGAAAAATCTTTATGTCTGCATTTGACATAAATGCAAAAAGGTTTCGAATATGTTGGAAAATTACATTTTTTACAATGATTTTGCAAGACCTGACTTCACAGAATTGAATCTGATGATAATCAATAACCCTGCATATCGCAGTAAAGAATAGACAGTGGCTTAGTGTCATGATTTTAGACCGAGCCGTTAGATGTCGTAAGGCATTCTGTAGCCTGCGAGAAGTCTTTCGAAATACCATAGTAATAAGAGTAGGAACCAACAATTCGATAGGATGTAGCATTCCGCAGTGCCTGCTGCGAAAAACACTAGCTCATTTCGATGCAGTGTAGAGAAATATCCATTCAATGGTAGAATCTATGTGTAATTCTAATATTCAGACAATTATTAGCAGTCAATAAGTAATTGTATTTTTCTGCTTAATAAAACTGTTTTGCAAACAATAAATAGCAAACATAACTATGACATTCTTTATTGAAGTGCAGTTTAGGAATTTCTCTAAACTATTGTATAAATATCTCTGCTTAGAATTACAATCAAATGCAAATTTTGGAACAACAGATTTTATGCAATATGTAAAAAGAGAATTCAATATTTTCCAGACATTTTGTATCAAACTCGTATAAAAGTAGATTGAAAGTATTTTCGAATAGCAAAATTTATTCTAATTTATAATTTTAAATAAACTTCTAATTTAATAAATTGTTTAAAAATGTTTATCTTTTTAGCGCAACGTTAAAAGATGGAGAGAAAGTTTTCATGTTTAAGTGAAAGTCTACGCAAGGGTTTCGGCAAACTTGGAAGAAACATCGCACACCACCCGTATTACTTCATCATTGTGCCGTTTATTTTCAGTGCTTTACTATCTGTTGGATTGTTCAAAATGAAATATATTGATGATAACGATTACTTGTTATGTGCTGACAGAGGAAATATTTTTGAAATTCGACAATTCATAGACAAAACATTTCCAATGAACACTTCGGAATTTTACGATTTACAAAGGATAACTCATCGTCCAGTCGTACCTGCGATCTACATAAAACACAAAAAAGATGAAAATATGTTACAGAAAAATATTTTACTGGAAGTTCAAATGTTAAGCGAAATAGCAAATAACGTCACTGTGCATGTTGATAAAAGACAAATTAGTTACAACGACGTTTGTGGACGGGTCTACGGAAAATGTTTCGAAAATCCTATTTCTACTTTGTTAAACCATCCGGATGATGTGGTTTCAAAGAGACTGAAATTCAAGTACCCCATAGATATCGATCCTTTAACGTTTTCATATAAGATAATGTTATTCAATTTAGGAGGTGTGATCGTTGACGAAAACGATTATATAGAAGAAGTATACGCCATGCGTTTTTCATATCCATTGGATGATACTAACACAAGTAAAGCGGAGTGGACTAAAGCTTGGAGTAAAGCTCTTTACAGAAGAATAAAAAAATGCAATTTCAAGTATATTGACACTTTTTTCGAGCCATTCGCTTCGACTGATGTTAATGTTATGTTAGATTTGCAGGAGATAATACCATTTATAAGCGTCACCATAATCGTGGTATGTCTCTTCAGCATGCTGAGTAACATGACTAATACTTGGATTAGAAGCAAACCGTGGATGGGTGTAGCCAGTGTCATATCAGCCGGAATGGCTGTAGCTGCCTCGTTTGGATTACTATTTGCGTGTGGTGTAGAAAGCACATATTATAACGTTGCTCTCCCATTTGCAATTCTGGGTAGGTTATATAATATGTTATATAATGTGTACGTTTTTTTTCTGGCTAATATTTTGAAATTGTTTTTCAGTGACAGAAGTGGACGATTCTTTCGTAGTGATTGCATGTTGGAGAACAACAAATACTCGTGATCCAGTTGAAAAGCGGATGGAGGATACGTATTCGAATGCAGCAGTGTCCATAACTATAACTTCGTTAACCAATTTTTGTTCTTATTGTATTGCAATGAACTGCCCATTTCCAGTAATTAGAATATTCGGCTTTTATGCTGCGACCTGCATCTGTTTTACGTATTTCTTTCAGCTGACGTTTTTCGGAGGTTGTCTGGCTTTGAGTGGATACACAGAGAAGAAAGGTCTTGATCTCATTTCTTGTAAATCTGGTTTAGGTGAAGAAAAGTTTATTATATAATTTTTAAAATTTATTTCATTTACACGTTATAATGTTTCTGATTTAAAAGCAGCAGGAAAAAGAGTAAAAAGTAAATAGAAGCGACTTTCATTATAAAATATATTAGTGGATTTTCATTCCGTACTTCAAACTTTTTTAATGTGTCTGTAATGTTGTGATAAGTGAAATTCATAAAATTAATAAACACTGCTGGGATGCTACACGAAATCGTGAAGTTGAAATCTTTAATACTTTATATGTGAACTAACGTATAAGAAAATCAAACATTAAAATTTTCAAAAATATAGTAACCCTTCTATTTAAATTTTTGTCTAGGTATTACGTTTTATTACATTGATATATTAAAAAAGGGATTAAAAGCGAAGTTGTAGGCTATATTCATACACTGATACAATGTTAGAGATTGATCTGACTGACAATCAGAAGATTTTGGCATGGATGCTTTACTCTCAGTGGCGTAACTAAAGGGAGTGAGTACTATGATACGCTTCTTGTCTAGTCTTCTGAATGGCTTTTGAGCGCTAAGATTGGCTTTACTTTACCGCTAGACTTATTACACCACCACAGAATATTAAATTAGATTTAGAAAAACACTATTTTTTTTCCAGAATACATTTCGGACACAGAGTCCCTCATCAGCTTTTTGCTACAAAATTAATAGGAGGTTAAGAGTTTTTATAAACAGACCGTGATTGACAGAAATGAACAAAGAATGTGGACTTACATTTGACATGTGGATTCGATGCGTTGAACATTAATTAATTAAAAGACTAAGCACGCGATGAGACAAGATTTTTCATTACAAACGGTAATGTTGATATAATAACATAATAATAAACTGAGGTTCCGGTAAAACAGTAAAGTCGTAAAAATATACATTGTGTTAAACAAAATGATAAGTAGATTTACAGTAACACGAACAGAGTAACAAGACAATTCGAAGTACTGTACATTCCAGGTTAACCGTCCACCCTTATCCGTTTTCACACCTCTTCTCTCCTCCTACGCCTCTTCTGGTCAAATATGCGTACCACGATTCGTGTAATTTTTGACTGGAGTTGTTATTCATGATTTTCTCTTTGTTTTTTATTATTTCTAAGTGTTCGTACTATCTTCTTTTATAAGTATTTTGTTCCTTTTTAAATATTTTGACAGTATCCTTTACAATCTGACAGCCTTCATTATTACAGTGGGCGACTACAGCTGAGCTATCATTGAAAATTTTTCATTTTTATCATAAATTTCTCACTTTTTTTTAATTTCGTCAAATTTAACTTTATTTTATTTCGCGTAATAAATGCAATAGGCTAATTGTGTATTTAATATTTTTCAGAATGCAGCATAACTAATAATTATGAAGAAGCGATGCAAGAAGATATTTTCATGAAGTTCTTCAAAGACAAAGTTGCGCCGTTTTTTCTTTATTCTTCAAGCAAAATTATTATATTACTTGTCTATATCGTTAGTTTATCATTTAGTATATGGGGAATCATTTCTTTGAACGAAGGTCTTAATGTATTCGGTTTTTATCCCGAAAATTCCAAAATCACCCGAGCTTTTAGAGTATATTATAACTATTTTACTAAATATCCGTTTAGTATTCACATAGTGATTAACGAAACTTTGGATTATTCAAACGAAGTCGTTCAGAAATCAGTAGAAGACATGATTAAGAAGTTCCAGTCTCATCCGAACGTAGCAGATTTAGATATTTCTTGGCTAAAATATTACAATGATTTTCAACAGCATTCAGCAGCGAAATATTCTTTTATGGGATACGATTTATCCACTAAACAAGATTTCATCGATGCTTTACGAAATGTTTTTTTGAAATTTCCAGGAGCCAAACATTACCAGAACGATATCGTATTTAATCATAATTATACGGATATTATTTGCAGTCGTTTCTTTCTTTTAGCAAGAAATGTTTCGGATAGAATCACGGAGTCCAAATTAATCAAAGATATACAAAAAATGGCGGAGGAATTTCCTTTTAATGTTTTTACACACACCCTGATATCGACATTCGTCGAGCAAAGTATCATTATTAGAGAGGTGGTCTTTCAATTTTTTTGGATGACGTCGTTAATAAATCTTGTTATTTTTATTTTCTTTAATCCAAACATTTTGTATTCGGTTGTCGTTGCTCTGTGCATTTCGTCTATTACGATACAAACTCTGGGTTATATGTCGTTGTGGGGTGTCGACTTGGACATCGCCTCTATGTCCTTCTTTGTAATTTCTATGGGATTTTGTGTTAATTACCCTACTCACATATGTTATTCTTTTCTCACTTCGTCAGATAAAACCATAAAAGGTAAATTGAAACACAGTTTATATAATGTGGGATTTCCGATATTTCAGGGCGCATTCTCAACCGGTATAGGTGTGTTGATAGTTTTGCACAAAACTGTGTTTCTGAGTAAAGCATTTGTTAAAATACTTGTTATAATTGCGGCACTAACTGCGTTTCATGCTTTATTCTTAGTTCCTCTCGTATTTTCTATTATTTGGTGTTGTATTAATATAAACAAAGCAAGAAAAAAAGCATATATTTTATAACATGGGATGAAGAGATTGAGCATGAGCAAATAAACATATTAATTGGTTTATATGAACTAATTTACTTTTACAGAATGGTTTTGTTTTTTTCAGATTTTTTGTTTATTTTCATGTTGTTCTTTTTCAAAATGACACCAGATTTAATCAAGAAATATGTATTCATATAATCACCAGTTTTATAGTATATTTTAGTTCTTTGTATCAACTGATTATAGTTTAATACAGAGCAAGATTGTTTAATAAATAAAGGTTTTTTTATTATAATATCGTTGTATGTTCTGTTATAGTTATTAAGTGCCTTACGTTGTGAGGTCGAAAACTACCCCATTTTCTTCAATTTATGGGAAAAATCGGTTGGCAGACTTAAACTCACTAATTGCATTTCATAAAAAGACTTACTCTTTGATTGATAAATTAAAAATTCAAATCAACTAATCACTGTTAGTAGGTCTGAATTTTTAATTAATCACTTCAAGAATTTTAAAATGTCAGTTTTTCAAAGAAAATATTTCCTCAAAAAATTGATGAAACTTTATGGCTTAATTCCACAGAAATAACAGCCGGTTTCTTTTTTGCCTGGACCGCATTTAATCAGAGACAAAAGCTTATCTTCGTATTCTTTATTTACTTATTTACTATGCATTTTGGGTGCAATGTTTTTGTGTAACTCTTCAGGTTTTACATTTCTATAAATTGGTAAATTCGATTATTACATTTGTTATACTATGTCGGAGCAGTAGGTAATGTTATTCTTAATTATTAACCCTTGAATATGGCGCTAATAATATAGTAATTCACGCTACTAATAAAACAATGGCACGTTTAGAACCTATTACGGGCCCCGGGCAAGTGCCTTGCCTGCCTTCTGCCAAATTAGGCCCTGAGTTAAATGTGTCGAGTTGAAAAAGCTAAGTTGAAAAAAACACCACAATACTACAATTAGGTAAATACAGTAGTGCAATGTACAGTATCTCTCTGATTATCCATCACTGGCAATGAAGTTTGTTTCTACTCCAAGTTCCCAGCAATTTCCATCGCTTTCTGTTTCAGCATCGGTCACGAAACAGGAAGATTCGATGAACGAATTTGCTTTAACCATCCTACGACATCATCTTCGACATGTTTGTACTATGATTGTCTCTGGCGTTTTCAAGACAGCCGCGACGAAAATTCAAGAAAAAGTTTCTTAACTTGCTCTTTTTTCTTCAGGATTCCCAGCAATATTGTTTTTGGAAGATTTTTTATTTCGAATATTCGGCTTACAAAGTCGAATATTCAAAACAATCAGACAATTATTATGTACTCGTGTGTTTACTGAAGACATTTAAAATCGCTGATGTATTCAACTCCTGTACCTAATGTCGATGTTTTGAGGGAGCGTATCCAAAATGGCTTTGACCAAATTCGAAACACTTAATGAATTTTCAACAGAGTATGGCAAAGCATGGAACGCAGGCTCAGGGAATGCGTCGAAGCAGGAGGAGGTCGCTTGGACCAATTTTTGTAAATCTATGTTGTTAAATGCCTTACATGTACCATTAGCAATAAATCCTGTAATTCCCTAACGAACGATTTTCGGACCCATGTATAGTACATATGAACATTTTGTAATGTTTTGTCGTCAGGAACACATCCCTACATTTATGGACACCAATTTAGATATACCCTGTATAAATGCACTGTATTTCCACAATAAGACGTATAAACATTATGTGCCAAAGATATAATCAAATAGTGCATTGTTAGATCAACATTGTATTACGTTTAGCCGCACGAAGACAAAGAATATCAAAAACAAGGCACAGTGCATACCTGATCTCGAAAAAACCGTTTTTTCTTCGTTGCTTTCAGAGCAAAATTTCTGTCAAAATCTTTAGACCGAGCCAAGTAAACTGTTCCGTAAGTTCCTTTTCCAATTTTTTGGAATTCGTAAACCTCTTTAATGTACTGTTTTGTTTCTGTTAAACATTCAAGTCCAAATTCATATTCTTCCGATTCGCATTTCTATCATCATGAAATATTTTAATTGCAAAGTTCGCTAAGTGATAAGCAGAGCAACGAAAGTGTTACTTGTGAATTGGAAGATTCGCCTCTAATACAACAACAACGCAACAGTTGTTGTTGTATTAAATACTAGTACAATACGTAATAATAGTGTGTCATCACGTGTCAGAGTAGAGCGCCTGACGGCTTACGGTTATTTTTCGGCTATTTCTCTCGCGTAGACATATATCTCAGCATGGCCAGGAAGCCATTTCAAACTTTTTGGAGGATTCATATACAAAACAAAAACACCTAACTTTTTGCCGTCGATCAATATATAAAACGTGATTTAAAAAAACAATAGGACTACTTACAGACCCTGCATCGTTCGATCGTTATTGCTCAAGTTCGTTTCCTTCGTGGAGTACAAATCGTGTCACGTGAATATTCAAAACTTGCCTCACATCAACCACGTGACAAATCTGTCATGTTTCCTAAAAACTTTTCAAACTCGGAAGCAACCGCGGTCCACAGTTCGATAGACATTGCATTTGGTACGTTTCCGGTAATACCCCTGTCAATTATGATAGTCCACCTCCGAAATGAGCTTAAGCAATGGGCGGCTGAAACGTCGAGTAGTCCTATGATTTTTTTGTTTATACCGTTTTCTAAATGAGTTTCCCATCATATACTCGATGTGTTTCGGATATGTCTAGCATGTACTGTACGTTTCTATTGTAAATAAAATTGAGAGAAAAAGCGTTGATGTATGGCTTATAAACAAATATCATGTATAATTTTACCACATTTTTCTCTCACTGTTTAATCTAGCACGGTTTGGACAATAAAGGACATGGCCACTGTACTTATCGTTCGAGTTATTAAGAGTTAGATACAGAAGAGAAAATGAAAATTACGCGATATATAATTACATTACATACATAAATTCCCTTATAAAGTTTATGTAAACATTTCTATCTATAAAATGTTTAAAATCACGTACTTTAATTCACGTACAGTAACGATCAAGCGTCTGAACGAGAAGAATGACAAATACAAACTAAACCCTACCACGCTGGTCACTATTCGACCAACCTACATTTCTCACTAAATCTCAGGAAATCCACTCGCTTAGTTTTAATGGTTCCTTAATTAAGCACATATTACTTAAACAGCGTGAAATCACTAATCAGCTCTTCCTGGTCAAATTATCTTCGGTCCGTTACTTTTTAATTTAAAGTCCTCAAATAAACTACATTTACTTAACATTTTTATATCGTTTATCCGAAAGTCGGTTATCCGAAAGCATTCCAGTCGGCAAATTTAAATTTTCGCTAGTGCTGTGGCGCTGCAATCTTTGGCTATATCTTGGGCTACTCCAATATTTTTTTTTTTTTGGTTGGTGTGTGTTTTTAGTTGGCAGCACTGGCACTTTTGTGTGGTGTTTTTCTGAGGACTGTTTGTGGTGCTGAATCGAACGTTTTTGATACAANCCGAACAACCCCAGTCCCCAATTGATTCGGATAAACGACGCTCTACTGTAATAATAAAATAATAATATAATGTAAATATTTAACATATTTATATTTTAGAAGATACGTGGGAAATGGCGTTTCCATAGCTTCCACGGACAGAACGCCACTGATATATAAATACAGTAGAGCGTCGATTATCCGAATCAATTCGGGACTGGAGTTGTTCGTAAGATCGGTGTTTCGGATAACCGATTATATACGAAAAAATATATTAATTTATTCCATCTTGACATTTTTCTCCGTTTCGTGTCGCTTTGCGTTGACTTTTCGTCGATGTTAAGCCTAACGAAGACTATTCTATCGTTAAAAATTATTTTTTTATTTTGTACAAACAAAATAAATATATTGAAAAATATAAAAACAATAAAAAATTATACTTCAGAAGTTAATTCAGTACCAAAAACGTAAAATACTTGAGTATCCCAAGACATAGCCAAAGATTGCAGCGCCACAGCACTGGCGAAAATTTAAATTTGCCAATTGGAATTCTTTCGGATGATTGACTTTCGGATAATCGACGCTCTATTGTATATGGTTAACATTTAATATTAATTTTAATCTAAAAGTGTGCAATTTTAATATTTATTTTGATAAATATCGAATCTTAAAAATTAAATTTCATATTAAAATTTATTAAATGTGAAAGTTTATATATACTTCAGACAATTCGATTGACAAATTTAACTGTTGAAGTAATTATAATTCTGGTTCGGACGTATATAGACTGCAATGACAGCTGTTTAAATACAGTGTGAGTGTCCGTACAATGTAAGTTGCCTTGTCCATTTACAGACGATTAACAGAGTCTTTAAGCTGGTAAAAACACTGCTTTATATTTTGGTTTTTACTTTGCCGACCATCAGACTGTCGTTGTTCTGTGGGCTTTAATCTAATCGAAGTGCAGAAATGTCTGTCCATCAATTCAAAACGAGAAAACCCAATCTGGGATGAAATGTCAAGTCCTGTAAATTAAGTATTAGCAGGGTGAAACGTCATTTCCGGTGAAAAGTGGACATGGGTGAAAGTGACCTCAGAAGAGAAAAATTACGTTTTATGCAGCAGAAGAAAAGCCTTTTCCACCAAGGTTTCTTTCGCTTGACAGATGTTTCCACTATCACTTTGGACTGTTTTCTCTCTCGCGACGCGATCGACACTCCACCGACCGTTTTGCAACTTCCGGGTACAGTCGTTCCAGGTAGTCGACCACAGTCGAGGTACTATCGTCCGGACTAATGACAACCACCCATAAGTACCGGGTATAAGCGACTGGCACTTTCCGCTCTTCTCGACATCTTTCGGAAGCACCCAAATCACTCGAACCGAAGCAGAAGACGTCGAGGCGCTTTTCTCCCGCTTATCATCGGCCGTTGTGTGCCACTTCTTTAATTTCTTGAAATTATCCATTCTACAAAAGAAAGACATGACTATTATGAAAATGCAAGTGATAATCGTTAAAAGAACATTCGTATTGTTAACGGTTCTGTCCATTGCCATAAAACAAAACATTTCTGAAAATAAAGACGAATAATCTCGAATTATTCTGTTTAATTAAAGTTCAGACTATAACGGTGCGAATTTCATATGTGATATGACGCGTATACAAACTATAGCAGGGTAATACCAATGTAATGTATTTATAAATTTAGATCTCGCTCTAACTCTTCCATTGGATTTGCGCTTAAAGAAGAGCGAAAATAAATGGGAAGACCCCGTTTGTCATCTCTGTCAATTGTTATGGAAATAGATTCGTGGGAAAATCATTGACACTAATTGTAATATTCGGATTAACATTGTTCAAAAATACGTAAAATTAGAAACGTCGTAGTCTATACTTACCGATAAAATCGACGTAAACGAAACAAAACTGAGAAAAACACTCGAAACGAGATAATAATAATAAATTCTTATTACAAATAAAAACAATAATATACTGAATATCTTATGGCGTACGGTATTAAATCGCAGCCAAAAATGCGAAAAACCGCATCAGATAATAATATAGGCTACTGAATTTATTGTTAATTTAAATAATAGCTAAGGGCTTCTTTAATTGTCATTTTTGGCATACAGTAACAGAAAGAAAGAAACCTGTTTTTTAGCTTTATATATATATATATAAAGCTAAAAAACAGGTTATATATATATATATATATATATATAGATTGGTTGATAAAATGGTGGTTACAATAATTCAAGTCTATTTTTTTCGGTTCGATGAATCATCATACAATCGAAATTTTTATTTGCCTTTTTACAGACACGAAACACAAAAATATGAGGTTTTTGAATTCATTTTACTGATAACATGAATGTATATGCAAGGAATGATCCGCGAAAATCCGTCTTTTCAGCGACAGGAAGGCGCAAAAGTCACGAAATTTGGTGAAAAAATCCAAACGTTTTACATTAAATTTCGTGGAGAAGCAACAATAAAACTCTGACAATTTGTTCCTAGCGGTTTGATTTTCTGTTCGTGCGATTAAAAGTGATTTATTTCAATCGTTTTCTGACTTTTATTTCATTTGCAGCGATTTTATAAGTAAGTTCAGAACACGAACTTTCTAAATTTATGTAATTTTGAACATTATTAAGCCGAATATCACAATTAGTGGCAATGATTTTCCGACAAAGCGCAATTTACAAAACAATTGATTGTTTTGGTTACACGGACGACGAATGGCGTCTTTCCGCTTATTTTGAGAGATATTTTTCATCTTTTTTATTGTTAATTTTCGTTAAGCCCGAATCCAATCGAATTGTTAAAGATTTGTAATTATTAAAGCAAAATGGGAATTAATAAATAAATGAAATTGTTATTCCCCACTTTGGTTTATATCCCATATGAAAATTCGCACCGCTTTAATTAATTATAATTTCTCTATTTTCATAAATACTTTGTGTTATGGCAATCGACACAATTGTGTAATTTGTATAGACCGATTTTATAAATTATATATCGAACATTAAAAATCGTTGCAAAGATTAAAATATTTAATAATTAAAGATTTTATCATAATATTGATTTCTGACTTTGAAACTTTTAATTAAGACGACCATTTTCTACAATTTTCTATCATAAATCTTTACTTCATTTTGAAATATTTATGTATTTCTTACTTGCAATATAGATGAATCTAAGACAATAGGAAAATAAAAAAATAATTTTTAACGATACAATAGCCACGATTATTATTTTAAAAAGTTTTCGTTAGGGTTAATATCGACGAAAATTCAACGCGAAGCGACACGCAATGGAGAAAAATTTCAACATGGGATAGGTTAATATATTTTTCATGCATAATCGGTTATCCGAAAAATAAGTTATCCGAACAACCCCAGCCCCCAATTGATTCGGATAAACGACGCTCTACTGTATGTAAAAATGAAACTTAAGGGAAATTCCGTGGTAAGCATCAATGTGAAGTCGTCACTGACGTTCACGGTCCAAATTTATTATTATCAAACTAAATTTGCTCCCTAGAACGACATTGTCATAATTGCTGAGATCTTCTTAAGAGTATTCACCTCATCACAAACAACTCAATACAATATTAAATGAACTACAGTCGACCCCCCTATAACACTATTGATTATTCCGTTTTATATGAATTTCATTTTATACGAGTCACTCAGATTTTACAAATACGAGAGCCGTTCACAGCCCGGCACACGTATTTGTAAAATCTAAGTGACTCGTACAACATTGAATTCATATAAAACGGAATTATTAAGTGTTATAGAAGGTCGACTGTATTGTTGAGACATAATTTAATCCAATACAAAAGAATGTACAATGTTGCAACACGATTTAATTTGCTTCGAGACGAAAAATATTGCATTTTATTACTGCGTTTTCATTCGTACCATACAAAAACTATTTCTGCAAATTCGTTGAGTGAAAAACCTTCCACATAATCGAAATTGTACTTGTCAGGTAGATTCACCACTTGAAATGCAGAAAAATAGCGAAAAACAAGAAAGGTAACGAAAGGAAATTCTGCTCTGAACGTTTCCAGTATTGCATTTATACCTTTCTTCCATATCCTAGAAAAATGAACGTCTCTCTTGCACTATTTTCGGTTTCAAACGTTTTAGTCTCTCTAACTTTTCTTTCACTTTATAATAATCGCGTTCGACATGTTCGATACATAAAGAAATTGCCTGAACTCTCTCACCATAGAAAGAACCCTTCTTATTTTCTTTACGAGCTCGTATTCACCAGTTCCATCGTCAAGGAAATCGATCCGATAATCGTTAAGTCCGATGACACTCTTTTGGTATCTTGAGCAGCTTTGATACGAACGTCATCTTTCTTGCATCAATTGTAAAGCGTTCTTTGTATGTAAATGAAAAATGACGAATATTAAAGCTTGCAACTAATGCAAACATTGCAATATCTATTTCGATTTCGTCTTCTGTTGATGAGTGAACATCTTAATGTTCATAGTGAAGCTAAGTGGTAGTTGGACGTTTTCTTCTATAATTGAATATAAATGTTAATTACCCCTTAACGCCCAATCCCGAGTATACTCTGGCAACGTTTTCACAAGGAGATGCCCAATCCCGAGATAACTCGGGCAAATTTAAATAATCGTACGTAACTCCTCGTTGGTCGAATTAATTCAAATAAAGTTAATTTACATTCTATTGGATGTTGTTGATGATCTCAGCAAGTTTCGTAATTATACACGTAATAGAAGTTTATTTTTTGACCATTTTTTTGGTCCCTATCTATAGAGATAGTATATCGAATGGAAAAATTCGTCATGTATTTGAGTGTTTACGGTAACTGATGCACATCTGTCTACAAACCGGTCTTCCCCTGCGATTTGTATGAGAATATCCCGCGAATGCCTATAAACAGCTGTTCTCAAGGACATTACGCTAACTACACCGAACAGCGGCGCGTGTCACGTGATCCGTCGCGATTTTTTTTTATTTTAAAGACAATTCGTTTTTAAATAATATGCAGTAAAGGAAATTAAGTTATATGTTAAAATTTTTTAGAAATCTAATTCATAATTTGGTGTATTAAATGTTTTTTTAATTAGTTTTTGGGAGTTTTTCCTGTAAAACACAAAAAAACAATGTTAGGTAAATGAGGTTTAGATTAGCATATAATATAGGTAATAACAAGAAAATAAAAAAAAATTATCAGAAAATAACGTAATACAATCGAGTATTTGCAGTAACTAGTTCAGACGTGTGTAGGAAACCTACTTCCCCTCAGGCTGTTGTTGGGAACAACCCGCGAAAGCTTACAATCAGCTGTTTTCAAGGTCGTCCAGATGTTTATCTGTACTGAAGCTTGTATCGAGTGTCTCTTTGCCAGTATTGTGTTACATAAAAAATAATAAGTTTCTAAATAATACATTATAAAATAAATGAAAATTTATACTATAATTTTCTATAAATTTATTTTATAAAATGGTGTATTATAAATTATTTTGATTTTTTGTGGGAGCTTATTGTAAAGCTTTTTATGTCAAATAATGTCTCAACAAATACAGAAATAAACCAATTACAGTTCTAAAAAGATTACTATTGATTTTATCAGCCAATAATCTTTCTTCTTACTGCTAATTACTTTACAATGGTAAGGGACTGACTTTTCCGAAATATTTATGACCTGGAATGGTGAGAAAACATTTATTGGTTCAAACAAATACAAGAAAGCAAATCGAAGCTTAGATAGCTACGAACTTCATTTCATTTTTTACATTACATTCATTATATATTTTGTGGTTAAATTAACTTTTTTAATTATTTTATCGCTAACCGACGAATGGCAGCTTCTCGGCAAAACTAATAATAGTACAGAGAAGCCGAATCGCAGGGGGCCCCTGTAAAGTTGGCTATCCAAAGGAGAAGATGCCATTTAGGAACCAATTTTTACAAATTGAAAAAATTCGAATGAAACTTTTTTCCAGATAAAATAGATGCTTTCTTTTAAATAATAATAAACAATTTTTTTCATTTAAAGCCGTTCTTTTTAATAGTTCGTACGTTGAGAGGTTAAAACGTGAATACTAGTCGTCATAAAAGCGATAGTGTTGAAAAATTCAAATACTAACTGTCCTTATTTTTATGGAAGAACACATCGAATGGTTAATCTTCTGTTGGTACAGTTAAGTGTTTGTTACACTGGGGATTCACGCAATGGCAAACGATTCTTGGTTCCGTAGAAAACCATAAGTACTGAATGTTATCACTATATCCGACGAAAGAACGTAGTTTTTCAGAATCGTCCGCTAAGGTGTTCAGTATTGAAATTGGTATTTTCTGTTTAAAAAAATGACAAATTAATTAGACAAAAGTTTTTCCATTCATATATTTATCACACCAAAAGTATGTTTATTGTTCAAATTGCTTAATAGTTAAGAATGATGCCCAAAAGCTGTCGATGGGATTTTAGTGTGGATCATTCGCTTTCAACTTCAAGAGTTAGATTTTTTTATTCCTTAAAAAGTCCTTTGGTCACATTAGTAATATGAATAAAAATGAAGATCCACTTTTCCTCCGCAAGCAAAGGGGCTTTGGACAATAAAAATTCTGATAATGAGTAATCATTGGCATTTGGTCTCTCTTCAGAAAAGTCATCCCTGTTATACCACCGAACACAAATCCTACTCAAACCATAACTCAACATCCTACCATCTGCTGGCAATACACAGTCAGATTTTTTCTTTAAATCATACCTATAATACTTAAAGCCATTCAAATTGTCAAGGGCCAAAAAGGGGGAAGAAATAACTATTATATGAGATATATCGTTATCGTCTCCATTGCTGTCTGAACTGCCGAGCGGTAACAGTCAACGATATGTAGGAGCGGTTGAGTCGGAGATCTATGCCTCATTTACAAACAACACAACCCGTTTATTAGACAATTAACTTACAATAAAAGTACTACAGTCACGAAAGATTAAAGTCCTTGTATATCGACGTATGCGTATGCGCAAAGAGGAGGAGGAAGGTCCGAGGTTTCTTATCTCTGACCGGATGTATTATTCTAAGACCAGTTCTCGAACAGGAAGTGATGTCCGGTGAATGCAGATCGGAATTTCCGAAGTTTCTCTCAACGAAGGTCTATAATCGGAGGATACATCGACAAAGGACGAAGATGGAACCTTGCGGGAAACACCCCAGCGAGGGACATAGCCTCGCAGGACGCTACGGCAAAGAACGAAGTTGTCCTTATGGCCTGGCCCCGGGCATAAATATCTTGTGGTCTCGCAAATAGTTACTTTATTGGTTAATTAATTAATTAATCCTCTTTCTCAGTCCTCGATTGGCCTTTCTGTTACCAGGTGAAATTGGACCAGATCGCTTCCCGAGAAAAACAATTGTTTATGAATACAATTCGATACGGTTTGGTGTTGAACGAACCTTAACTACTTTGTACCTTAACTACCAATTCCTTTTTTTTTTGTCCTGTTTCTATTAAATTTTCTATTAAAAATGTATTAAATTTTTGTGGTTAAAGGTCGAGGGGGTGGAGAGATAAAGGGAGTCGTGTGTATTTTCAGTAGGGTCGGATTCAATGACAATTTTCCTCGTTATTAACATTTATACGTTTTTTTTCTTTATAAAAGCCATCTCTACCCTCAAAATTCAGCTCTTTGCCATTTTGCCAGAAGGATTTCCCAAATCCTGTTAGAGCAAAACCGGAAGTCGTATTGTAAGAGAGATATTCCCAATTTTCAAACCGTGTTAGAGCGAAACCGTGTTGTAGAAGTGCCGCGTTGTACGAGTGATATCTGTACTTAACGTTACATTTCAGGATGAAACATGTTTGCATTATCATTATCTGCATATAAATATGTGAAATAAGATAGCTGTTTGTATGTTTGTATACATTGTACTTCTGCTAATTTGACCAGTATACACTAATTTTTTTTCAAACTTGATTATTTTTTGTCATTTTGTTATTTTTATGAAACTTATTTTTATAAAGAATTTAGCAGTATTTTGGCAAAAAGAGCAGAAAAATTACATGTTTTGTCTTTTCTTTCTGAAAGAAGAAAATTAAATTAGAGAAGATATTGTTTTCGACTAATTCAACTTTCAAGATAATAACTAGCGCCTATCATTTAGGTAATTGCAATATTGAATTATACCGTTTGAAATTTATTAATTATGCAACTCTTTTCTGATGACACTTAATTATAATAGAATAAACACTTCACACATAATGCGATTATAATAAAATATTGTGCGATTATTCTCATATAATTAAAATTAATATGTATTTATTTTTTATAAAATACAAGGGAAGCGGCGCATCCACCGCTTCCAATGACGGCAGGCCACTGATAAGTATGCAAATAAATACAAAGTTTGTCGTAGGAAATATGCTTTGCAACATTTTCCAGTCTTTAAGTGCTACGTTACATCAGTACATCTTTGTTTCTACTCCTGACGTGCACGTATCATAACCCAATAACCAATATATCACGAAATTACTACTCGAGATGCCATCAAAATATCAACAACGTAAAAAAGATAAACTTTTAAAGCTGCGAGGATGAAAAGTGTTCAATATATAAGGCATCTAAAGACTGTGGTCATAATTTCAATAAAGATGTTTAAATAAAACAGGAGCATAATGAATGCAGTTTGTTTGGTTTAGTACCACAAGAAATGCCAGGCAACATATGAAAAATGAGATGCGTTTACGCGTAATGAATATGCTAGCAATTCAGATGACGATTGTAGTTATTTTATGTACTCATGTATGTATTATCACAGATAAAAAGTATAAGAGAAATTATTGTATATACTAGGCTACAAAAATTATATTCAATTAATAGCAAGCCATTATTTATTGTGACATCGTCGCAATGCTTCCATCTCAAATTAGTAGTGTCTTGTCCCTATACATCATACTTTTCCTGCTAGTAATATAGTCGTGCCGGTCATCTATCTAACTCCTCTCAGTTGAAAATTTTTGAATTTAAATAACGCAGCTTCCGGTGTGCATCTGAAGTTAATGTATAGTTGCTTGGAGCTACCTGCTCCTATGCTATCCAAATCTGGTCTCTAATTTCATCTACCTAACTCTATTCTGGAGATTAAGGAAAGACTGTCTGTCTTTCCTTAATCTCCAGATTAAGGAAACGGGAGATTAAGGCAACGGGAATATTATAGTTGTACAAGTTTTCAAATTGCAACCCAACATATAAGCTAAAGTATCTTCTCACGAAATTAGCAATGTATCATTACGATCTTACCCATGATATCTCGAAATAATCACCTGTACGAAACATAAGAAATATACTCCTAGAAAAGTAAGATATAAATATATTCATAATGATAAAAAGCAATGCTGTTATCTAGAAAGTATGGTCTCTTTAATCAAATAGTTAACATTTCCACGTGATCGTTACGTCGACAATGCCCAAGTCAAGACTGACACCACTCGTGACTTTAGGCGCACAGAAACCTTCCAAATAATTATCGGTGGAAAAATCTTGCACTTCCTCTGTTGAATTTGTCAATTCGGGTTTTAAATTATTAAACTGTTTTTCCTATTTTTCGTAAATACATTTCATTAAAGTATGGAAGTAAAATGTACTGTTTTACTTCATTTTTCACTACTATATATATCAATAATGTTAATGTAAAGAGTGTAATAGCATCAATAGTCTGCTGTTCCAACTGAAGAGGCCTGAACTTATAAATACTGTATATTTTACTGCTGTATATATTGACTCCAAAAGTTAATAAAGAAAGAAAATAATTCTCTGAAAAAAAGTGTACCTTTAATATTTTTTGTGAAATAATATCAACCCCATTGATTTTTTTAAAACTTTTTTATTTCTTAATTACAAAATATAAGAATTTACCGTCAACAGAAAACTAACCACTTGTGTATATAACTGGAAAAATTCAAATATTTTAACTACTATTAAAATATATCAAAGTATCTTGATAAATTTACATTATTTTTAAACAAGAATAAACAACTAACACCTAATTATATTTCATGCAACAAAGAAATAAATTGAATTGAATTGAAATGCATACTTACTAGAAAAATGACAAAGATTTTAACCATTCTATAAAAAACTACACACGTGTTTCTACTATAATTTCTATTCTCTAAAAACTAGATTATTTTATAAACCTTAATAATTGATTTTATTTGTCCCTTTCACATACTCTTCATTCCATATTATGCAATATATTCTTTTCTTCTTGCTTTATACATATCAAGACCAAACCAGATGATGGAAAATACGACAGGAATTAACAATAAAGCATGAAATGCAGTTTGCACCGCAATTATAACAAGTATTTTAACAAATGCTTTATTCAAAATCATAGTTTTCTGCAAAACAATCAACACACCTATTCCGGTTGAGAATGCGCCCTGAAATATCGGAAATCCCACATTATATAAACTATGCTGCAATTTTCCTCTTATGGTTTTATCTGACGAAGTGAGAAAAGAATAACATATGTGAGTAGGATAATTAACACAAAACCCCATAGAAATTACTAAGCAGAACATGGAAGCGATGTCTAAGTCCACACCCCATAACGACATATAACCCAGAGTTTGTATCGTAATAGACGAAATGCACAGAGCAACGACAACCGAATACAAAATATTTGGATTAAAAGAAACAAAAATTACAAGATTAATTAACGACGTTATCCAAAAAAAATGAAAGACCACTTCTCTAATAATGATACTTTGCTCAACGAATGGAGATATCATGGTGTGAATAAGAACGGAGAAAGGAAATTCCTCCGCCATCTTTCGTATATCTTTGATTAATTTCGACTCCGTGGTTCTATCCGAAACATTTCTTGCTAAAAGAAAGAAACGACTACAAATAATATCCGTATAATTATGATTAAATACGATATCATTCTGGTAATGTTTGGCTCCTGGAAATTTCAGAAACACCTGCCGTAAACCATCGATGAAATCTTGTTTAGTGGATAAATCGTATCCCATAAAAGAATATTTCGCTGCTGTATGTTGTTGAAAGTCTTTATAATACTTCAACCAAGATATGTCCATATCTGCCACGTTCGGATGAGACTGGAACTTTTTAATCATGTCGTCTAATGATTTCTGAACGACTTCGTTTGAATAATCCAAAGTTTTGTTAATCACTATGTGAATACTAAATGGATATTCAGTAAAATATTTATAATATACTCGAAATGCTCGAGTGATCTTGGAATTTTCGGGATAAAAACCAAAAACATCGAGACCTTCGTTCAAAGAAATGACACCCCATATACCTAATGATAAACTAATGACATAGACAAGTAATATAATAATTTTACAAGACGAATAAGAAAGAAACAGTGCAACTTTGTCCTTGAAGAATTTCATAAAAATGTCTTCCTGCTTCTCTTCTTCATGACTATAATTCATGCTGAATTCTGGAAGGTAATAAAAACGAATTTATGACATTTATTATAATTGGAATATTTTAATAATATTCTGATGCAGAAGATGTTAGATATTTAAATTTATTATATGATTAAATAAGCTAAGGAATAGAATTGAATGTTCTAGAAATGTAACCACTTTTAAAATAAAAGTTATACAGGGTGTATCAGTACAACGGTTACAAACTTCATCATTTCAAGGAATGTACTAAAAAAGACAGTGATGCCACCTGCACCAACTGTAAACAAAATAAGAATGAAAATTGCTCCCATGATGCCTTTGACGAAGAGTACCCTGTTTACAGAAGAATGAAGACACAACTTATTTTGAGAACTAATTATGGGGACTGATCCGCTGCAAACAAACCTCCAGAGGTCCATCAATGCCACTTCTAATCTCAGCACTGTTATGAACAACTATGATCTGGTCCTTGTTCAAGAGCCATATTGCGTGAATAACAGGGTTACTTGCATCCCTCACTCGCACCTTATTATTCAGTCCAATGGCTCCTACCCTTGGGCTGCCATTATGATTCCCAAAAATAATATCCATGTTCTTTCTCATCAGCATGTCAGCAACGACAAAATGGTCTGGATAGAGATTAGGCTTGGGAATTATCCAATCATATTTGGGAGCTTCTATTGTCAAAAAGGCAACTTCTACAATTCAATTGTTAATAACTTGGATGAATCAGTCAAGAAGTTCCATCATGCTGAAATCATAATAGGCGGCAATTCCAATGCCTGTTCTCCCATGTGGGGAAGGGATCTGTTGGATGATGAAAGCAAGGCCTACAAAGACCTCTTGGCCTCCAACGGCATGTTGTGTATTAACAATCCCAACTCTCCTCCTACCTTTGAGGGGCCCAATGGTAGCTCCTGGATCGGCATTACAATCGCCAGCATAAGGAGTTTTGATTGGGTTCATAACTGGCATGTCACTAACGACGACAGCTTAGCAGACCACAATGCTATTGAGTTCACCGTTGTCTTTGGGGCAGAAAAATCAGCAGAAATTTCATTAGGTGTTACAACACCAGGAAAGCTAACTGGGACAATATCTCACATCTCTACTTTTCACATGGTCTCAACCAGAGAGACTGCCATCAGCATTGTAAATAACACCATCAACTCTGTTCACAAGGCATGCAGTCACGCAATCCCTCTCCGTAGGCCTAATGCCTCAGGAGTCTCTTGGTAGAACGATAACCTGGCTGGTATGAGGGTAAAAAATAATAAATTACGTAAGCTATTTCAAAGAAGTAGGGATTCATTTTCAAGCAAAGTTACCTGGAATTTCAAGTGACCTACAAGAAGGCAATAAGGGATGCCAAGACCTCTTCGTGGAGGGACTTCTGTTCTTCAGCCTCAATTAATCCTTGGGTTTGTGTACCGTTTGTGTGCCAACAAGCTTAAACACAAGTCGTGCCTCTCTACTCTCAACACTGGGGATGGTTGCACTTACAACTTTGATGGCACCATCAATGCCATTCTGGATTCTGTGTGTTAGGACGTTAATCCAACAGAAGACTCAGACTTCGACAGCAATATTAGGAACTCTTCTCACCACCCCGTTGACACAGAGGATTCTCCTCCCTTTACTCAGGCCGAGATTGACTGGTCTGTCAATAAACGCTCTCTCTATAAAGCTCTTGGTCTGGATGGGCTAACTCAACGGTTCCCAACGTTTTTCGGCTGGCGACCCCTTTTTATAAAAGCCAAGTGTCCCGCGACCCCGATACAATTGAAAAAGACGTTTTTAATAAGGTAATTAAAAAAACACAACGAAATTAGTTTTTTAGTGTAATTTTATTTTAAATTATGTTTAATAATTTAATGCGATGGTTGAAATTGCATGTTATTAACCAGCCTCAAAATTCGCGGGTGAGTTTTTGTTAACGCCAACCTCATGTCATTCTCAGCATTTAATTTATTCCTCTCAAACTCCCAACACATGTTTCAATCAACTGTGACAGAATAGCGTACCTAGATTACACTTATTTTAATTTTTAAAAAATATATGAAATTATTCAAACTTCAAGACACCATTAAAAATAAAAATTGCATTATACTGAATATTTTTTAGTTTACTGTGTAAATTGGCGACCCCACAGAAAGCCTGTTGCGACCCCCTTCTGGGTCGCAACCCATAGGTTGGGAACCCGTGGGCTAACTGCAGGTATCATGAAGAACATTTGGACTAACCGTCCCAACATCATCTCCTACCTTATGAACATCTGCCTTCATTTCGGTATATTCCCAGATTCTTAAAAGGACGCTAAAATTGTCCCTATCCCAAAAGTTGGAAATCAGCCCATTTGCACTCCCAATGATTATCGCTGCATTTCTCTTCTTCCTGTTCTTTCCAAAGTCTATGACCGTCTCTTGAGCAATAGGCTTAATTGGCACCTTGAGGCCAATAACTTTCTTAGCCCCCAACAGTTTGGTTTTAGGCAAGGCCGGGGCACCACTGATGCTATCCTTGCCATGACTGACAAGGTTAAACTTCTTCAGTCTTACACTTATGTCTTGGAGCTTAGTTTGGATATTAGCAGCGCCTTCAATGCCGCTTGGTGGCCTCTCATTCTCTTGAGGCTGCGGCAGGCTCGCTGTCCTGCTAATATTTACCATGCTTTCTCAGACTACCTGAATAATAGGTATGTTACTTTTATTTCAGGTAACACTGAAATCAGGAGAAAGACTTTTAGAGGCTGTCCACAGGGTTTTGTTTCTGGCCCTATGTTCTGGAATCTGCTCTTTAATAATTTCCTTTCTGACATCCAGGACTGTGATGGTATTTTCGCGTATGTGGATGACGCTCTGATCCTTCTAGCAGCCTTTTCTCGCTCTAACTTGGAGTTCAAGGCCAAAAAAGTGATGGACAACATTACTAAGTGGGGCAAGAAGTATAAATTGAAGTTTAATGCCAACAAAACCAAGGGTATCGTTTCTACGAATCCCAGTAAGCCTCACCTTTACCGGAGGCCGCCCACTATAAAAATGGATGGGGTTTCTATCAAAATCACTACCACCATCAAGTATCTAGGGGTCATCATCGACCACAAACTAAACTGGGCTGACCATATTGCCTATATAACCAACAGGACTAACCATCTATTTAACACTGTCTCCAAGGTGGCAAAGTCGAAGTGGGGGCTTTCCCCAAATATTTTTTCTACAATCTATGACAGTGTCTTTCTACCGATGATCTGCTATGCCGCCCCAGTTTGGGCTGGCTGTTTAGGCTGTGTGCACATTGAACGGAAACTCCATGGTGCACAACGCAGAGCTCTTCTTCGTATCTGCCATGCCTTTTTTACTTCCTCCATGGCTGCCTTACAGGTCATCTCTGGTAAAATGCCTATTGAACCTTGCTATATCATTGGCTTCCAAAAGCCAATCATTCACCTTCACAAGAGCCACTGTATCTGTCTGGCCAACCAATCATTCTCCTCTTATGAGACTATTTGCCACCTGTCAGATCTGCTTCCTCCCTTTCTTCGACCCCAAATCAAGAACCAGCCTCTGGACCATGAAGATTTAACCATTTACACTGACTGCTCTAAGTCTGAGGAGAATGTTGGTAGTGCGTTTGTGGTGTATCAGGATGGTGTGGAATGCTACTATGGGACTGGTCATCTTGCCTCGAACTGCTTGGCATATCAGGCAGAGCTCACCGCCATCTTGATGTCTATTGAGTGATGCAACAACTACAAAAGCAACAACAGGGTCAACATCTTTACAGACTGCAGATCTACAATTGATGCCATCAATTATCATCTGCCTGAGAACACCCTTGTCATCAAGATTCAAGCAAGCATTGCCTCCTCTAATAACAACTTCTCCATCTCATGGATTAGAAGTCATGCGGGACTGCTTGGCAATGAGAGGGCTGACTTTCTTGCCGGGGAAGCCACCAGTCTCTCTTCTAATATGTGTCTTTATTCTCTCACACCTGCCTCCTTCATTAAGCATCTTCTCAGAACAGATGCAATTAACACCTGGCAAGAAAGATGGAACAACTGCCATGAGGGTCAGACAACATGGAAATTTTTTCCTAACGTTCCTACCACTAAACCTGCTTTAATGGCCACGACACTCACCTGTTCACTCAATTTCTGACCGGCCATGGCAGATTCAACAGTTACCTTCATAAGTTTGGTCACTCTGACAGTGACCAGTGCATTCATTGTGGTGTTCCAGACAGAGTCCAGCACTACATCTTTCAGTGCCCTATGCTGGAAGACTCCAGGGAAACAATTCGTCTTCTTCTTCCTACAGGCAGCGCCTGGCCCTGCCATGAAAGCTTTCTCCTACAGGATGGTAATTTGTCCTCAGCCTTCAAGGACCTTGTGAAGAACTATTTTCGCCGTACTTCAATCAAGTGAATGGTGCTCCAAGGACTTCTCTGCATCTACGTTATTGTACTGTTTCATTTTGTCGCTGAGTTCCCCATACACTTTCTAATGTTCATATACAGTCGACCACCCTATAAAATCATAGATACGTTCCATTCTTTAGGAATCCGATTTCTTACGAGTCCTTCCAATCACAGCCCGACACGTGTGAAGTTTACGGACTACGCTGATTGAAAGGTTTTCTTCCATAAAATTAATCGATTCTAGCCTAATCCGACTCAACATTTCCAAAATACGTATATTATTTTTGGAAATAATCCGTATAAACTACGCTATAAACAAAAATTGTAGGATTACTTACCGAGTGTGCACTATTAGACATCCCCATTGCTAAAGCTTGTTTTCGTCGCGGAACAGCTCAGCAAACAGCGGTCGATTTCTAATAACTTATTTTTCTGCGAAAACTTCGTTGAACTTTGAACACATCATTAATATAAATAATTTTAATCGCCGTTGAATAAGAAATGTTTCTTTCACAAAAAATGTATAAAATTACAGTACTGTATTAGACTTACGGTACCTAATTTACATACTGTACAGACGATAGTTAGCGTAAAATCTCCGTAGCGTGGCGCTATACGGCGGGAAAAAAATATATAATTACAGTCGGCCCCCCTATAATGTGCATTCCTATAACGGAAATTCCTATAACGTAGCAAAAAAATTGTAGCAACATTCGTATAAAGGAGCTCCTAAAACGTCGTCGCCGACTCGTTTCATGACAAGATTGATAGAATCTGGACCAATAGTGGATGAGCAGCCAAACTACTTTCCTCCGCCCTGCACCACGCTACAGAGCAGCTAAATTGAGTTTGCTATCGTCTGTACAGTATTATATATAAATTAGGTACTGTACATATAATTA
>NW_019384599.1:412419-439262 GCF_000671375.1 Centruroides sculpturatus | reverse complement strand
ATTATAATAAAGTTACAATAAATTAAGTTAATATATAATTATATATACAGTACCTAATTTATATATAATTAATATATAATTATATGTACTGTACAGTACCTAATTTATATATAATTTATATATAATACTGTACAGACGATAGCAAACTCTCCGTAGCATGGCACTTGACGGCGGAAAATAGTTCGGCTGCCTGATGACGTTTCACGTAATTATAAGAGTTTTTTACCTTTTTTTACGGATATCGTCGCAATATTTTCGCAGTTTTATAGGAATCGTAATTATAGGAATCGGTTTTATAGGGGTCTACTGTATTCTATTTTTGAATCCATTTCAAACCATGAATCATTCTATATTGCATTACTGGCCCTATTCTGTGTATGTTTACTTGTATATATTTGATTCATTGTATTTTTCCTCAATGTACTTAATGTAAATTGTTTGTGGATTCTATAGTTGTATATATCTCATTCATTGTATTCTTTTAAAATGTTCTTTTAAAATGTATGTAAAATGTATTAAAATTATTTTAATTTTATTTTATTATTTTCTCTTATCACCTACCAAATTATTGTTACTTTATGTATACCATGTACAGTACCATTCATTCAACTTATGTGTTCTGACCCCACCCGGTTGTGCCTATGCGGTGCAACGTATAGGCACAACCTATACGTTTTGTACTAACTTTTGTACATAATAAATAATAAGATAAGATTGTGTCCACATGGCAGACAATACGGTCAGCTCTGTGCTTACTTGTCCAAGAACCAGTCGTCTAGGCTAGTAGCCTGTCAAGGGCGTCCTGAGCCCGGGCGCCATGCGTGTGACCTCTCTCTCGTCCAGTGATCTCAACACCTCCTCACAGTGTTGTCAAACCGGCCTAGATAGCGGGCTATTCGGCGAGTTGACCATCCGGCTTCTCTCAACCCGATAATCCTTTTCCCAAACTCGGTTAGTTATTTATATGGTCTTTGATTGCATTCTCTAGTCATACAGCGTCTCTCTACAACAGATAAACTGCAGACAGGATGAATTTGTGCGCTTTTTTATAGGACAAGGGAGACACACTTTAACGCCCTCTGCTGGCATTACATAATGAGTCATCATGCTCTAACTAATCTAATCCGACGTCGTACTGAGTAGCGACAGACCTTGCTTTAATTTTTCTAATACAGTAGAGCGTCGATTTTCCGAAAGTCAATCATCGGAAAGAATTCCAGTCGGCAAATTTAAATTTTCGCAAGTGCTGTGGCGCTTCAATCTTTGGCTATGTCTTGGGATACTCAAATATTTTACGTTTTTGATACTAAATTAACTTCTGAAGTATAATTTTTTATTGTTTTTATATTTTTCAATATATTTATTTTGTTTGTACAAAATAAAAAAATAATTTTTAACGATACAATAGTCTTTGTTAGGCTTAACATCGACAAAAATTCAACGCGAAGCGACACGCAACGGAAAAAAATTTCAACATCGGATACGTTAAACTATTTTTTCGTGCATAAATCGGTTATCCGAAATATCTGTTATACGAACAACCCCAGTCCCTAATTGATTCGAAAAATCGACGCTCTACTGTATTTTTAATTTTTGCGTCAGTTCTAACGTAAGATGTTTTCCTTGTGAAGCAATAATTAACAAAGTAGAACAGAGAAAATAGTCTTGTTATCTAAGTGAAAATGTTTCCCGTAAGGGGTGATAGGTCCTTACGTTACAAGTTTAACCACTACAATTCAAACGAAGAACAAGAAGCGAATTTTTTATCAAATCAATGACCACTAATATTCACACAGTACTATACATCTATGGGCTTTCTCTCATATGACAAGGCTGTTTTATTATGAGGGCTAAGATATGATGCAAATATTGTATATTCTTGCAATCACTCAGACACAGTGTGAGCAGATGTGCACTCCACATTACAAGTAGTGAAGATGGTTTACATGAAAAAATAACGTACATAGTACTTACACAAGAAAGCCAACTTTATCTTATTCGCTTGAAGAAAATACATAAAAAAGTACTAAACCAGCGGGAAAATCCGTTATAATTTATTAACAGTTTTCTTGTAGCTATCTCCTATTTTCTTCTTTCTAGTGCTTATTATTTGAAACAGCTACATTACTGGCATCCTCTAGCCCAGTGTTTCTCAACCTGTGGGTCGCGACCCCCAGGGGGGTCGCGGGTGTAAAAAAAGACAAGTGTTTGTAGGTCCTACACTACAATAAAAAAACCTAGAATTTCAGTGAAAAGGCTGTGCCAGTTTATTTTACAGTACAATTGGTTTTTCGATCGATATTTAAAGAAAGAAAATTAAATACGTAGTTTTTAAAATCAGTGATATAGTTTAAATATGGCCCTGGGGGGTCGCCAGAATTTTTTAACTTGTAAAGGGGTCGCGTATTCAAGAAGGTTGAAAAACACTGCTCTAGCCAGTGTCACTATGTAAAAATAAGACATGCAGATATCCAATGAACCTCAAACGACTTATTAAATTAATCCGAAACGTGAAATAATTCCTTATTACTACATGGCAGATACTTTATAGTATCAGTTCTATCAGCACAGATGGGAATAATCGATTTACATTAAATAAAATAAAATATAATGGATCATTATTTAAACGAAAAGAAAAAGGTCCGTATCAATTTTTGATTTCAAGTTAATTCTTTTATCAGAAACATTACTTTAAAATTAATTGAGAATAAAAAAGTTTAAAGAGATTTGCCTTACCTAAAACGGATTTACACGAAAAGCGATTAAGACCCTTTTTTTCTATGTATCCACTCAATGCCAGACAACCTCCAAAAAACGTCAGCTGAAAGAAATACGTAAAACAGATGCACGTAGCAGCATAAAAACTGAATATTCTAATTACTGGAAATGGGCAATTCATTGCAATACAATAAGAACAAAAATTGGTTAACGAAGTTATAGTTATGGATACTGCTGCATTCGAATACGTATCTTCCATCCGCTTTTGAACTGGATCGCGAGTGTTAGTTGTTCGCCAACACGCGATCACTACGAAAGAATCGTCCACTTCGGTCACTGAAAAACAATTTCAACACATTAATAACATAATATATTTGCAGAGATTAAATTCTGTTACGTAACCTACCTAAAATGGCAAATGGGAGAGCAATGTTATAATGAGTAGTTTCTACTCCACAAGCAGATAGTAATCCAAACGAGGCAGCTACAGCCATTCCGGCTGACATGACACTGACTATACCCATCCACGGTTTGCTTGTAATCCAACTATTAGTCATGTTACTCAGCATGCTAAAGAAACATACTACGATTATAGTGACGCTTATAAATGGTATCATCTCCTGCAAATCTAATATAACATTAACATCAGTCGAAGCGAATGGCTCGAAAAAAGTGTCAATATACTTGAAATTGCATTCTTTTATTTTTCTGTAAAGAGCTTTACTCCAAGCTTTAGTCCACTCTGTTTTACTTGTGTTACTATAGTCCAATGGATACAATAAACGCATGGCGTATACTTCTTCTATATAATCGTTTTCGTCAACGATCACTCCTCCTAAATTAAATAACATTATCTTATATAAATACGTTAAAGGATCGATATCTATGGGATACTTGAATTTCAGTCTTTTAGAAACTACATCAACCGCATGATTTAACAAAGTAGAAATAGGATTTTCGAAACATTTTTCATAGACCCGTCCACATACATCGTTGTAACCAATTTGTCTTTTATCAACATGCACTGTTACGTTATTTGCTATTTCGCTTAACATTTGAACTTCGAGTAAAATATTTTTCTGTAACATGTTTTTATCTTTTTTGTGTTTTATGTAGATCATAGGTGTGACTGGACGATGAGTTAATCTTTGTAAATCGTAAAATTCCGAAGTGTTCATTGGAAATGTTTTGTCTATGAATTGTCGAATTTCAAAAATATTTCCTCTGTCAGCACATAACAAATAATTGACATCATAAATATACTTCATATTAAAGAATCCAATACACAGTAAAGCGCAGGCAATGGAAGAGATAACAATGTAATAATGCGAATGTTGGGCAATGTTTCTTCCAAGTTTTCCTAAACACTTGCATAGACTTTCACTGAAGCACGAAAACTTTGATTTTTTCTTCATCTTGTAAAGTTGTGCTATAAAATTCAAAAATTATTTTAGAATTAATTAAATTAAAGTTTTTTTTAGAAGATGCAAATTTAAATATATTATGCTATTAATCTGTTTTACACGAATTTAATTGAAATTGGTATAGAAAAAAATTCCATTTTTATTTTACACTGTATTGATAAAACTGCGTTTAACAGATTTGGCTTTCTGAAAACTCGCATTTGATGTTAATTCTATGAAATATGTTCACAAGATTTTTTTTCGAAAATTGCTTCAAATTTTTTAGAACTTGAATTTAAATTTGAATTTAGAACTTGAAATCTGAACCAATTAAGTACAGTTTAAGACAGTGTTTTTGAACCTTTTTCATTAAGTGGCACACCTAATTGAAAAATAACAAATCATGACACCCTTGACCAGCGGCGGATCTGGAATCTGAATAAAGGGGGAGGACTAATGCGCCAGATGAATTTTTTGCGAATATTATGCGCAACACAAAAGTATTTCTACGTGTTCAAAATCAAAATTTAAGTCCATTGAATTTTATCGAAATACCTACATGTAAAATAATAGTCTTGCTATTGTTTTTTAAATATAGTTTTAATATCAAATATATCATCATTTTATATTATCATTTTATTGATAAACAATTTTTGTTACATTTTTTTATACTATTTTGATGCATATATAAAATAAATATTTCATTATTTTTTATCTTTTTCATATCAAGTTAAAAAATTTAAATTAAAAAAATGATAAAAAATTGTTTATTTGTCATCATTGCTTTTGAATACTATGAAAATACTGTAATATGCACCTACTTTGTAATTGAAACCACACGCTTTTCAAAGTACAATGCAACGCTTTTTAAAGCATATACAAAACACAAGTGTCCCCGTCGTTCTTCTCTGGTAAGTGGCCTGGTACTAAGACTGGGAACATGAAGGCCAAGCAATGTGGTTTAAGCGAACTCGTGACAAGTCGTGCGTACACGTAGCGTAGAACATTACATTAACTTGCGATTAGTCATAGTTTCTTTGCTTACTAGATATCTCGTAGCAAAATAGAACTGACAATCAGTTATCTAGAACTACACTTAAGTAAATTTTCAAGAAAATGCCTAAAGGCTCTAAACTTTGCGACACCCCAATCGTGGCGCCGTGGCACCCTAAGGTGCCGCCCGGTTGAAAAACACTGGTTTAAGATATCGGTGTGCTTTCCGAGTATTATAAGTTGAAGTAAAATCTTTTTTGAGCTACTAATGTTGCAGCATGCATTGTAGAATAAGACTAGCCACTTTTTAAATTTGTGCTCTGCAAGCTCTGATATAAGGGTATTTCACGAAACTTTTCTGAGACCACATTATGCTTTCTTGTCATCAAACGCCTGTACCTGATCTTTGAGCCACTTCCTACACACCAGTACGAAGTGCGAGTGTGCCGCATATTTTATAAATTGCTATTCTTCCAAATCCAGCCTTACGAAACGATGTGAAAACTGTAACTTTCCTAATAAAGTACAAGTACCTTAATGCATTCATCTTTGAATACAAACAGTAAGGTTTCAACGAACGTGTCATTTTGGATATCGTGCTATTCTATGAATGTGAGAAATAATATACCAGTTAGTCCAGTCACACAAGAGGTCAATCAAATTTTCAGGAAATAGTTTATGGCTAGACACAATGTTCTAACGGCGACAAAAATATTATATCTTACAGAAAAAATGATTATATAAACGGAAGACAAGCATGAAACATCCTTAAGTGATTGTAAATTTCGCTTCTGATAATAGATTTAAAGCTATTTTCTACAGAAGAGTGGATTTTAGTAAGACTGCAATTAGGGTTTCTTATTTCCCGGTCTTCTGCTTGTCCCGAGATTCAGGTATAAAAGTGAACTGTTTCCCGGGACAAAATTAATTATTTTTAAGATATACAAAATGTCGTGAAATCAAACGATATAATTATATTTTTGTTTTTTAAAGTAATTTAATATGTTCTGTAAAATTCAAAACCATATTAAGAATGTCGTATAAGTTATATATTAAAAATTAAATTTGAATTACGTAGAAATTTTAACAAATAGAAAAATTTTATTAAAGTTTGCTGGAAACTGCATACAACAACAACAACACAATTATTCCAGATATTACTCGTTCTGACAAGTAAAGAATTTTCAGAGTCCTGCCCCAAATAAGCTACGAATTGATTATTGACCATTTGTGACGTGTCGTAACGAAGAAAAATTAAAAAAAAGCAATAAGTAGGTTTAAAATTAATGAATACACACGTATTCTGACAGATTATGATTTAATTATACTTTCTATTTGCAAAATTTCCTCATTCTCAACACTAAATAAGAAAAATGTAAAGTTTTAAGAAATTTTCGGGATTTCTCAAGTTAAAAAAACGACCGGAATCCCAGGATGCCGTTTGAGAAACCCTAACTGCAATTATATTTATGTATGTTAGAAAATGTAAAAACTGTTAATCATAGCAACAGACATTGAAATAGATCTGGATGCATGCTATAGGCCTATATTTTTCGAATTGGCTCTAATGTAACAGGAACTTAGTTTAGAGTATATTCATGTTTATTGTGCAAGAGTTATGAGAAATAAACGAGAAAAATATTGAAAATAAAAAAAAACGTAAATTTTTACCTTTCTAGTATTGTATAAATTCCTCTGTTAATTCGCATTAATAAATAATTTCGTATTTCTTATCTACTAAATGTCCATTTTTCGGTTCGATGTTACATACCAATAATTTCAAGAATAAAACGAATGATTTTTTACTCAGATTTTCTGTAAAAATCCGATATTTATCTAATTGCAGAATCGAAGTTCCCTCGTATAAATAAAAGGTTGCTAAGAATGAATATTGTATTTAAAAGGAAGCAGATTTTCTCAGGTACAGGAAATTAAAAGCCATATTTAGATGATCCGGTAAATAACGGGTGATAAACTAAAATAGCATTTACATGTATGGCGTGGTCTGTGCTTTTTAGTCAATATTTTATACTATTTATAAAGTATTAAATATTATTAATGATAATAAATAAATAATAAAAAATATTCATAGCGATAAAAATGATATAATTTTTACATGTTGAAATTTGAATTTATTATAATGAAAATAAAGATATTTTAATCTAGTTTTACTGAAGAAATTACTACAAAAACTAACGATTTTCCAAGGTATATAAATTTAAAAAATGAAAAACAAATTACAACATTATCTGATAAAATGGCTAATCCTTCGATTCGAATGGTTTCTAATTCAAGAATAACGTCCTAAATAAAATCGTGCGATAATAAATTTTAGCATTTAGAAATGTCTTAAGTTAAAAATATCTGTTAAGACATGATAAAGTGCAGAGTTGAATCAACACCATGAAAGCTGGTCATCTGGATGACTTGTGATGTTATTGAGAGAAGATTACTTTCGTGAAAACTTTTTAATTTTATGCGAGTTGAATTAAAAATATTTTAGGACAATTAAAGACTTATATAATTTAACTTTATTCGTGATATAAAAAGTATGATGTTTTTTTTAAAATTCAGAATATTTTTTTCTGAATAAGACTTCCCCCTTTTCCAGAAACAGAACACCAGTATAATAAGTCCTAAGTAGACATTAATGTAATAAAAATTTTCCTAATTGTTTTGAATGTAATATAAGAGGCAGTGAAACCTGCATATTAATTTTCCTTCTGATTCGTCTTGCTATATGACACGGTGAACCAGATAATTTCCGGTAATGACTGAATCTGTCTTCCGTGACACCACTTTGTATTTTTCCTAGAAGAAAATACGAGAAGTTTAACTGTTCAATACAATATCGCGAAAATTCTAAAAGTTTATATGTTATATGTAGTAGAGCTTATCTCTTTAGAAAATGTGCCACTGGTACACTGTATACTGTTTAGAGAGATACATGTTTTGCCATATGTCGAGCTTAAAAAAGATATACGTCTCTTACATTTTATACTATTGTAATTAGCTCTTTGTATACATTTTTCAGACGAATTCCTATGTATAGTGTCTTGACATTGACAATTTCAAACTAACAAGTAAGTGCCGTTGATTCATAATCAGAAATATGTCGTGCCCTAATTTTTGCAAGTCTACAGAAATAATTATGTATTAAAAAAAAGGGTTACATTTTGTCTTTCTATAATGGAACGATTAAATGATTTTAAACTCAAATCAAATTCATGTTTAATTAGAGCTTCACTACAGTTCTGATGCATGTTTGAGAGTTGCGAAGGGTGCATTGACCAATATACGATATTTTTCACCTTCAGAAAAATTATCACTGGAAGAAAAAACGCTACATTCGGGAAAGTAAAGATTCTGAAGTGGTTTTTTTTATTGTTTAACAGATTATTTCTGATAAATTTTACGATATGTACGTGTAAGAACGCCGATTGGGGAGGAGATTTTGCCCCCGGGCCGAATTGGAAAGAAAACTTTTTTCACGGGCCGAACATGAGGATGCCCTAGGAAAATTTTGAGGTGGTGCGAGATCTCATTGTGGTGTCACCCCGTAGAGACTAAATTGTACAAAGAGATTACAGATACATTTTTCACATTATCATGCTTTATCAATGTTCTACGCTGTACTTAAGAGATTTATAATGGAGGTTTAACTCTAACCAGACAGCGAGTTGTTGACCTAGTTTTTTGCTTTTTGTTTTAGGCGTTAGAATTCTCACCTATCTATTCTGACTTGAGTAGCTAATATTAAAAGATTAATCGCGAACCACATAAATCCATTACACGGGCCACATCCGGCCCGCGTGCCGTATGTTGGCCATGCCTGGTCTAAGGTCTACGCGTATGTGGGTGGCGGTTTTAAGAGGCAAAGTACTACAATGTAGGAAAATAATGTTGATGAAGTTTTTATAAAACGATACGCACGAAGAAATAAACCAGCAACGAGTTGCTTATCTTTCCCAGCAACATTTAAATTTTTCGTGGCGCCATCTATTATCATATTTCATTAAAAAAAACTTTTTATATTTTTAACTTTTATAAAATGTCAAAAAGCTTAATGTTGAGGGTAAGGATGAGTTTTATAATAAAATTGTAAATGCTAATATAATTCATAAAGACATAAGCTCTTATAACATCATGCTTGATAACAAGAAAGGAGCACAGTTAATCGATTTCGGTCTCTGCACAGTAATTAGTGTATAATACAATATCCTAATTTTTATTGAATATTAAATTCTTATTGATTAATTTTTTTTCTGTCAGTTTGATCGTAATTCCAAAGAATTTTGCTGTGTTATCTTTGTCCAGAAATTCTTGAGAAAAAGCCTTATGGTACGGAGTTCTATTCGAATTCAATCACATCATTTGGTTCACACTCGTGTAATCAATATATTATTTTTAGATGCTTACTGCGATTTGGTTGGGCATTTGCTACCGTGTTATACCAAATGTTAATTGGAGGCTCTAATAAGGTTCTAATTATATTTATAATTAATTGATTTTAAATTTTATATTTTAATTAATTATTTAAACTAATCATTGTAATTAAAAATAAACTGAATTGTATCTTGTTGTTTGTGTGTTGAATTTTTTTCGATAAGCAATTTTGTCTTCCTTTTCTGTCGTTTCAGCCCCCTTAACTCTCTCCTTCTCCCTATTTCCCTTCTTATATGAATATTCCTGACCCCAGTTAAGAAGAAATTTCGATTGCGTCCTAACTCACCATATTTAAAGGTATGTTTATCCGTGTGGTAGGATAGGATTAATTAAGAGAGCGTATACAGATACAACATTAACTATGTTGAACAAATGTAAATTAAAGAGATATATGAAAAACACGTATGTTCAGTGTTCATACTAAGTTACAGCGCTTCCATTCCATAATTTTTATGGCCATTAAATAATAAATGGCGGACGGATGGCCGAGCGGTCAAGGTGGCAGCCTACCGCTTCGACTGAAATAATTAAATCCTAAATATGCGGCCGGATGGCCGAGCGGTCAAGGTGGCAGCCTACCGCTCTGGGGGGACCCGGGCTCGAATCCGAACGGGTCGAAAAAATCCCCAGGAATTTTTCGGGGGGGTAGTCCGTTCAGATATGTCGGGTCCCGTCCCTCACCACCTGGCAGCCCCATTGTGAGCCTGGCCGAATCCATAATGGGCTTGCAAAAAGAGGCCCTCTTAGTGCCCACAGGGCGGAAAGAGTTAAAAATAATAATAATAAACGGTTTTTAGAAGATCCGCTACTTGTTTAAACTCAACAGTTTGTGCAATATCCGCTATTGGTCTAGATTCGACCAATCCTGTCGCGAGACGAGTGGGCGATGACGTTTTACCGCATTTTACGAGTTTCTTTTAGCATCTTTGTACGAATACGGTCGCAATATTTTCGCCGCGATATACGAACTCGCATTATATAAACGCGTTTTATAGGGGTCTATTGCATTTATTTTTTAGAAAATACAAGGGAAACGGTGCTTCCACCGCTTCCAACGACGGCACGCCACTGATACATTGTATACAAAGATGATTGCTTGTAGGTTATAATTTTGTTTATAAAACGTATCTAAGATTTGTATTTTTAGACGTTTTTAAACAAATTTCTAACTATAATTTGGGGTAATTTAACAAGAGTTATACCCCAATTAAGTAGCGATAGATTAAACAATTATTACAATATCAAATTACATATAGTTTCATCTGTGTAAAATTACTTCTACATACAGGCAGAAATAGAATTATGTTGTAACAAGCTTATACAAGGATTTTTCCAAGTAATTCTAACTTAGATTTATTACTTTAAAGCTAATATATTTGATTAAAATGTACATGTATACTGTACAATAGTGTATTGAAGATNGTTTGTACAAAATAAAAAAATAATTTTTAACGATACAATAGTCTTTGTTAGGCTTAACATCGACAAAAATTCAACGCGAAGCGACACGCAACGGAAAAAAATTTCAACATCGGATACGTTAAACTATTTTTTCGTGCATAAATCGGTTATCCGAAATATCTGTTATACGAACAACCCCAGTCCCTAATTGATTCGAAAAATCGACGCTCTACTGTATTTTTAATTTTTGCGTCAGTTCTAACGTAAGATGTTTTCCTTGTGAAGCAATAATTAACAAAGTAGAACAGAGAAAATAGTCTTGTTATCTAAGTGAAAATGTTTCCCGTAAGGGGTGATAGGTCCTTACGTTACAAGTTTAACCACTACAATTCAAACGAAGAACAAGAAGCGAATTTTTTATCAAATCAATGACCACTAATATTCACACAGTACTATACATCTATGGGCTTTCTCTCGTATGACAAGGCTGTTTTATTATGAGGGCTAAGATATGATGCAAATATTGTATATTCTTGCAATCACTCAGACACAGTGTGAGCAGATGTGCACTCCACATTACAAGTAGTGAAGATGGTTTACATGAAAAAATAACGTACATAGTACTTACACAAGAAAGCCAACTTTATCTTATTCGCTTGAAGAAAATACATAAAAAAGTACTAAACCAGCGGGAAAATCCGTTATAATTTATTAACAGTTTTCTTGTAGCTATCTCCTATTTTCTTCTTTCTAGTGCTTATTATTTGAAACAGCTACATTACTGGCATCCTCTAGCCCAGTGTTTCTCAACCTGTGGGTCGCGACCCCCAGGGGGGTCGCGGGTGTAAAAAAAGACAAGTGTTTGTAGGTCCTACACTACAATAAAAAAACCTAGAATTTCAGTGAAAAGGCTGTGCCAGTTTATTTTACAGTACAATTGGTTTTTCGATCGATATTTAAAGAAAGAAAATTAAATACGTAGTTTTTAAAATCAGTGATATAGTTTAAATATGGCCCTGGGGGGTCGCCAGAATTTTTTAACTTGTAAAGGGGTCGCGTATTCAAGAAGGTTGAAAAACACTGCTCTAGCCAGTGTCACTATGTAAAAATAAGACATGCAGATATCCAATGAACCTCAAACGACTTATTAAATTAATCCGAAACGTGAAATAATTCCTTATTACTACATGGCAGATTCTTTATAGTATCAGTTCTATCAGCACAGATGGGAATAATCGATTTACATTAAATAAAATAAAATATAATGGATCATTATTTAAACGAAAAGAAAAAGGTCCGTATCAATTTTTACTTTCAAGTTAATTCTTTTATCAGAAACATTACTTTAAAATTAATTGAGAATAAAAAAGTTTAAAGAGATTTGCCTTACCTAAAACGGATTTACACGAAAGGCGATTAAGACCTTTTTTTTCTCTGTATCCACTCAAAGCCAGACAACCTCCAAAAAACGTCAGCTGAAAGAAATACGTAAAACAGATGCAGGTAGCAGCATAAAAACTGAATATTCTAATTACTGGAAATGGACAATTCATTGCTATACAATAAGAACAAAAATTGGTTAACGAAGTTATAGTTATGGATACTGCTGCATTCGAATACGTATCTTCCATCCGCTTTTGAACTGGATCGCGAGTGTTAGTTGTTCGCCAACACGCGATTACTACGAAAGAATCGTCCACTTCGGTCACTGAAAAACAATTTCAACACATTAATAACATAATATATTTGAAGAGATTAAATTCTGTTATGTAACCTACCCAAAATGGCAAATGGGAGAGCAATGTTATAATGAGTAGTTTCTACACCACTAGCAGAGAGTAATCCAAACGAGGCAGCTACAGCCATTCCAGCTGACATGACACTGGCTACACCCATCCACGGTTTGCTTCTAATCCAACTATTGGTCATGTTACTCAGCATGCTGAAGAGACATACTACGATTATAGTGACGCTTATAAATGGTATCATCTCCTGCAAATCTAACATAACATTAACATCAGTCGAAGCAAATGGCTCGAGGAAAGTGTCAATATACTTGAAATTGCATTCTTTTATTCTTCTGTAAAGAGCTTTACTCCAAGATTTAGTCCAGTCTGTTTTACTTGTGTTAGTATCATCCAATGGATATGATAAACGCATGGCGTATACTTCTTCTATATAATCGTTTTCGTCAACGATCACACCTCCTAAATTGAATAACATTATCTTATATGAAAACGTTAAAGGATCGATATCTATGGGGTACTTGAATTTCAGTCTTTTAGAAGCTACATCAACCGCATGATTTAACAAAGTAGAAATAGGATTTTCGAAACATTTTCCGTAGACCCGTCCACAAACGTCGTTGTAACCAATTTGTCTTTTATCAACATGCACAGTGACGTTATTTGCTATTTCGCTCATCATTTGAACTTCCAGTAAAACATGTTTCTGTAACATGTTTTTGTCTCTTTTGTCTTTTATGTAGATCGCAGGTACGACTGGACGATGAGTTAATCTTTGTAAATCGTAAAATTTCGAAGTGTTCATTGGAAATGTTTTGTCTATGAATTGTCGAATTTCAAAAATATTTCCTCTGTCAGCACATAACAAGTAATCGTTATCATCAATATATTTCATATTAAAGAATCCAATACACAGTAAAGCGCAGGCAATGGAAGGGATAACAATGTAATAATACGGATGTTGTCCAATGTTTCTTCCAAGTTTTCCTAAACACTTGCATAGACTTTCACTGAAGCACGAAAACTTTGAGTTTTTCTTCATCTTGTAAAGTTGTGCTATAAAATTCAAAAATTATTTAAGAATTAATTAAATTAAAGTTTATTATTCCAGTACAATTATTCCACATATTACAGGATCTGATAAGTAAAGAATTTTGAGACTCCTGTCGCAAGCAAGCTACGTATTGATTATTGACTTATTGTGACAAGCCATAACGTAAAAAAATTAAAAACACTAATAAATAGGTTTAAAAATAATAAATACAAATGTATTCTGACAGTTTATGAGTTAATTATACTTTCTATTTCCAAAATTTCCCGGATCTCAACACAAAATAAGAAAAATTTGCGGTATTTTTCGGGTTCAGAAGAATTTCCCAAGTTAAAAAAAACCCTAAGTGCAATCATATTTATGTAGGTTAGAAAATGTAAAAACTGTTAATCATAGCTACAGACATTGAAATAGATCTGAATGCATGCTACATATTTACGAATTGGCTCTAATGTAACAGGAATTAGTTTAGAGTGTATTCATGTTTATTGTGCAAGAGTAATGAGAAATAAACGAGAAAAATACTGACAATAAAAAAACGTAAATTTTTACCTTTCTAGTATTGTATAAATTCCTCTGTTAATTCGCATTAATAAATAATTTCGTATTTCTTCTGTACTAAATGTTCATTTTTCACTTCCATGTTACATACCAATAGTTTGAAAAATAAAATGAATGATTTTTTATTGAAATTTTCCTTAAAAATCTGATATTTATCTAATTACAGAATAGAAGTTTCCTCGTATAAATGAATGATTGCTAAGAACGAATATTGGATTTAAAAGGAAGCAGATTTTATCAAGTACAGGAGATTAAAAGCGAGTATTTAGATGACCTCGTAAATAACGGGTGATTAAACTAAAATAGCATTTACACTTCTGGCGTGGTCTGTGTTTTTTAGTTAATATTTAATGATTTGTTTTGTAATTTGGAGATCCATAAAATCCACACAACAATAATTCAAGCAGAACGTGAAGTCTATATAGAGCTTTAGTTTTTGCTTGAATTATTGCTGTATGCGCTAGTAAACGATATTTTAGAATGTTCACAAGAATAAAGCAATTATTCCTGTTATGCATGCTAGCATCCATACTACCAGATAATTTTGAATCATAAGTATTAATGTCTATGTCTATATCTTGCATCTGTATGTTGTCCATTTCTAATGTACAGTACAGTAATTTGGGATTTATGTTTTACTGAGGAATGAAGGTTTTCATTCACTGCTCGCTCTTCTATTCTGTAAACATGCTTAGGGCATACTCCCGGAATAGAAGATTCAACTGCTTTGAGTATGTTGGGAACATATTCAAGGCAGTTAGTTGACTAAAGGAGTTTCTGGTTTTACTTAAGAACATTTTAGTTCTTATATATTATTAATATATTATTTTCTATAGCTATATGTCTGTGCAATAGTCTAGTTAAAACCAAAACATCTTCCTCGGGAACAATTTTGCAGCATCTAACTACTGCTAAAGCAAAAATCCTTTGCACACTAAGACATTCAGTTGCTATTGATTTTGTGTATATGGCATAACCACAAGTGGATGTGGCGTAGAGGATAATTTGCTGAATTGTAACAAGAAATAAAATTCGGTAAGTTTCGATATTCAAATACTAAGTGCATTTTTTCACATCTGTCCACATGATATCCAATTTGCAAATTTGCTTTCACAATAACTTTTAGAACCTATATTTAACTTACAAAACTGATAATTTGCATGACTTATACTATACATCAAACTAAAATTTAACACCTAAGTATTTCTGTGTTGAAATCCAAACTAGGAATTCATTGTCAAATTTTAAACGAGGTTTTGGCACTTTATTACTGCGTAATAACATTGATAATTTTTTGAAAATTAAATTTTAATTTATTTTTGTTACCCCATTCTATAACTTTTATAGGTGTTTCATTTAGTTTCTTATTCGTAGTCATTTATATCTTGTCATTAAAACCATATCATTTCCAAAGCTTTCAATTTGGAGTTTTCAATTCCTTTAAGCAATAAATTAAACATTATATTCCACAGAAAAGCTGACAACACACCAACAGGAGATCCAGAAATACCCAATGAGTCTTATCCAAAAGTCCAAAAGAAAGTAGACATTTAAGGTCAGATTTGTTTGATGGAATACTACAAAGCAATTTATGGACTATCTGCTAATGTATCCGAGAGGACTTTCTATGGGTACTACCTTTGTTTAGGTTACTCCCGCTACTTTCATTCCATATTTGATACCTGTACAGTTATTTTGTAATTAATTTACTAATAAAAGGCTTTTAATTCTGTTAGTTATATAATAAAACTTGGAAAATTTCATATGGATAATAGTTATAATGATTGAGTACGTGCAAGGTGTTATAAAAAGCTCTTTGAATGTCCAGAAATAGTGCAACAGTATTTTTATTTATACGGAAACCAGCATTTATGAAATTAGGCAAATTAAGTATTGGATCTTCAATATATTTTCTTCTTTTAAAACCATAGGTCTACTGTCTATAAATAATAGTTATTTTCATTTGATTTTTAGTTTAATCTGCCAAAGCTAATTTTCTCAAAAATCTCTCTAATGATTAGTAAAAGACTGATTAGTCTGTAGATCTGTGTCAGAATTTTCTTGTTTCTTCAATAAGATAAGTTTTTCGACGTTTCAACATTTAAAAAAAATAATTAATATTTTATATAAAATATTCATTAAAATATAAAAACACTTATAATATTTCACAAAAGCTATTTTCTTCAGCTCGTCGCCATTTTGTTTCAAGATGGTGGTGCCTAGTAATTATATATATCATTTTTTTTTTAAACTAAACAATATAAAATATTCAGTTTTAAGATGTATACAAATATAAAATAATTTAAAATTATGTATAAATTTAAGAAATTTTTACAGTTTAAACAAATAATTTTTACGCCATTTTAAATTTTAAAAATCAAACATTATCTGTTTAATTAAAATTAATAAGAGCAATAAATTTATAATAAAAAGATCTCTTCCAATTAAAAATAAATTAATTAAATTGAAAAGAATAAAAGGAAAGGGAATTAATATTTTGCTCAAGTTCAGTAAAGTTGCTATAAACATTCATGTTTATAGCAACTTCACTGAACTTGACGTAATAAAAATTTCTGAGAAAGTAACTTTTAATATTTAAATAATAAAACTATTACATTTATTTTATTTTTAAATGTTAAAACCGGTTACTTCTGCACTTTAACTTCCGGGAATCGCCTACTTTATCTTCTATTCAGTTCACTCTAGTACTATCTTTAACATAAATTTATGTATACTTATACGTTATAAATTTATTTTAAACTTAATAAAGTTTTTTTTTTAAAGTGAATTTTATATAAGAGGCATTGATGAATTTTCGTGTATCAAGGAGAAAAACGTGGCTTATATAAACTGATAAATTGAATAGCGAATGGAACTATTTAACTGAATTTTATACTAGAATATGATAGAAATTTATTAATTTTATTTACTAATATTTTATGTATTAATCATCATATATATTTTTTTTATATTAAGAATTATGATTTACTATTATTTTTATTTAGAACAGTCGAAGAATTATCGTTTTATGTGCATAAAATGGCATAGAAAATGCACTTTTATGCACATAATTCGGTACATAAAAGTGACTGAAGAAAGACCAACTGAAAAGTCATTAAAATATAATTTAAATTCTGATTTATTTGAGGAATATTTCATTGAATTTACTACATCATTATCTAAATTAGGTAAGAAAAATAAACATATTCAGATATTTTTAAACCGGGTCTAACAAATCCAAAGATTCCATACAGCATGTAGCATAATCGTGATTACTACAGCAATTTAAATACACAATGATTATTAACTTTCCTTATTTAGATAGGTTTATGAATAATCTAAATGTACAATACATAATAAAAAAATCAATTACATAATAACACATATCACGATAAATTATATTTTAAAATATTTATTGTAACTATATTAAAAAATATATATATATATTATGTTTAATATTCAACACCCGGAATCATCTTATAACAATTTCATTTTACCTTCTCCAATATTAAATTTATAAACGTATTTGTATGTAAATATATACAATAAAACCTGTGTAAACCGGACTGGTACTGTACCGAATATTGCTTCCGTTTTAAACAGGTTTTACAGTATAAAAATATCGTCAAGAATATTTATAAAATATAAAAATTTTAATTCGAAAACAGTAAATTTATTATTTTTAGTTGCGATTTAATTTATTTTTTACATTACATAATCCAGTAAAGTATTATATTATGCCGATTTATATTATTAAAATGTATATTAGACTTACAGACAGATCATTCAACGCACATATTCACATCCTCACCTCTTACACCTACACTTAAAAATATAGTGAGGAACATAAATACGCACGTGAACATACTTAAAACTTATAGATCTGTAATAATTAGAACATATAAAAATCACTGTCAGCGCTCTAAAATTAGTATCACAAATGAAGCCAAAATTTTATTTATGTACATCTATTAATATTGTTCGATAAAGTTAACAGGAAACATTGTAAAATAATAATTTTAGGAAACCAGGAAAAAGTTCCCGTGTTGGGAATTTTTAACGTCACACCCTAAAATTAAAAAAAAAAAAAAAGGAAATTCTGTTATCTAAAGTAATTTCACTTTATTGCCATCCGTCTTAAATTACAGTGAAATATATTTTAACCTTTTATTTAAAGAGGGAACACAGAAAAATATTTAAACATCACTGTAGATAATACTTATCTAAATGACAAATTGAAAAATTGTCGTGTTATTGAAGAGTTCAAGGATCAATTTTTCTCTTTTTTTTGTCAGCCATATTGAAAGTCTATTCTAATAATAANTATATATATAATATATTTCAAAATTATTTTGTATGCAAAAATAAGAGAGGAATGTTGCACTTTCTCCTCTAAAAATAGCATCAAAGAAATGAAAAGAAAGTCGAATTAACTTTAGTTTTATGTATAAACAATAATATATCTTATAATAATTTTGAGACAATATAGTGATTTAAAGAAAGCCGAAAAACAATTTTCGTAATTCATTTTCTCTGCTTTAAAAATGTGGTGATATTAATTTTTTACATGCAGTTTACTTGTCATGCAACACACACTCATCAAATAATAAATAAACAAATAAAACGTTTATCACTACTTCTATTGTATTTTTTAATATGAAGAGTTTGTCTATTGTTCAACTTACAAAACGCTGTTAATGTATTTTAGCAATACCAGTTTGCATCGACTATTAACCAACACTGACAACACAACGTCCAACGTTCTACCAGAAGTTGAAACGGGGACAATCGCATGATTTGCCTCAGGTTTTGTTTACTTTTAGATACGGTCAATATGTGATTTCGATGGATATTGAGAAAGTGAGGACCATTTTTAGGTCTAATTTATTCTTGCTCCCTGTAATGGGTATGCAAATACAAATGCAAATCAGCCTATTTACATGCCCATAATAAGACAAGATGGTATTGTAATCCAAAAAATTAATAATAATAAATTTAAAAATCACTCACATTAAAATACAGTAAAACTCAATTTTTGAACATAATTTATTCCTAAAAGTTGTTCGAAAACCAAATGTTCCCATAAAAAACAATATAAAATGGATTAATCTGTTACTAACTCCTAAAACAGTCTGTTTTTTTTTTACCTGTTTAGCTGTATCTCCTGCAAAAAAAAAGGTCTACAAATGCAATATATATATAATATAATATTAATAAATTTTTATTATTTAATTTAACTTAAGCATATTTAAACACAAATTCTTGGATGACATTTATATTATGTGAATGGCAATTAATGCAGTTTTTATTAATTAATTTTGATTTAGATTCAACTGTGAGGCATACCAAAAAATGGAAATACTGTCTTTTCTGTATATACACATTTAAATCTAATTTAAATAGAATCATCATTAATGATTTGTATCACAACATTTAATGATGCAAAGCAATCAAGGCCCCACTAATTTCTGAATCGGTAGTCCTGTCATTGATTGGTCAGCCGTTAGACTTTCTTTAACATAAGTCGTATAGAGTGTTGACCATCTCTCTCTCTCTAATCTGTTTAATCTCTAATCTTCTCTGGCTGAGAAGCTTGTTTGACAACCGAGTTATCGTACCGCAACCAGTGCAATAATGAGTTTGAAATTCTGTTAATGAACTAAAATGTTTAAAAAGGAAGGCGTTCAAAAACTGAGTTCTGACTGTAATTTAAAAATTAATAATTGTAACTGTGTTTAGCTAATTATTATCATCACGTTCTAAACCTATAGCTATGAACTGGTAAATATCCAAGAATATCATATATCAAAAGTATTACTTTACACAACAAATTTCTATATAAAATCTGTATTTTCTTTTTATAAATTTTCACAATCTTTTGCACTACTCCTCTTAAAAACATATCTGCATCGAATCTCAAAAAATTCTAGTATAACTACAAAACTGCATTTCAATCTTCCATGAACTTCTATACGTGTATTACATTGTAAATTTACATTCAGAATGCTCAAAGTATTCTTATAAAATTAAATAAATTAATTTTTGTATAACTGAAATAAATTTTTCCAAGAATAATTAAAAACTTTATTGCAGTAGTTGACATATATCACAAAGTGTACATGGATAATAGGAAAAAAGAAAATCAATAAAATCAGAAATTTTGTACAAATGACCATTTTACTTGGTATACTTACAACATTTACAAACTTTAAAAATAAAAAAAATGTACACATATTAGTAATAAATTGTCTGAATATTATGAAGAGTATATTTTTCAATGAATTGTATGTGTAAATGCATAAGAACAAATAACGGAAAATGACAATGAAAAATACTTTATAAACAATGACAAAAGAGACTTACTTTCTCTGTATTATTATATGACTTCTTGTTCGTTAATCTCAAGCAATTCATCTGGAAATTGCAAGACAATAGAGAATTGTTAAGAAATAACTAACTGATATGAGCCTGCTCATATACTGAAAAACATTACTATAATTTTTTGAAATTATATTCATCTATTTTAAGAGATACATTGATACAATGTGTAAAAAACACTTTACATACAATATAATTTATATATAAAGTTTAAGTGCAAGGCAAAACTTACTTTATAGTCTAGTTTTTAACATTCAACAAATTTAATTCTTTACTTAACTTCTGTCTTCAGATATTCTGCAACAAATTTATTATCAAAAAAAATTTCAATTTTAAAAATTGTTTGCTAGGGAAAATAAACTTTATACAATGAAACAGCATCGGACTTCAAAATAACAAAAGTCAAAATGAATTTTTCTTAATGAAATGAAATGCCATATTTAATACAACAGTATATTTTTTATGAATCTTTATTGTAAATGTTATCAATTTTTAACTTGTAAGTTAAATGTTTCTATATCAAAAGATTATATAGTAAATAATTTTCTATTTGTCGATCAATTTTGCATAAAAATTTCTAAATTTATAATTCTTTTCTACATATTATTTGGCCATATCACAGTTTATATTTTATAAAAGTTAATCATCCACAATTTCAATTTCTTCCCAAGAATTCATAATGGCATTAGGTTCTTCTACTTCACAGTACAGTGAATCTAATTTAGTATCTTCTGATACGTCTTTAGGAGTTTCGACGATATCTGAAGTGTTGGATATGGAACGTCGAACAAGTCCTAAAGCATTCAACATGCTAGGACTGTCGTCACTTTCTACAAATAATATAGAAAACCATGTTAATTATTTGTAAACATTAAAAGTACTTGATATAAATTAATAAAAATGATACAAACCTTTTAATTCGGTATTCAATTTGTTATGAACAGCATTACATGGATTTATTTGATTTGCTTTGCTGGTTATTGGTTTTAATGCTGAAGATGTCACTTCAGCAATCTTAATGTTAAAATCATTACCTAATTTTGGATAAATTTGTTTTTCTTTATTCTGAGTATCAGCTTTGTTTAGCAGAACTGATTTCATTGTTAGTGTACAATGTTTATTGGAAGTTTTTTCTTTAATTTCACTCTCAGTAACTAACTTTGCATTTCCTTTTGTTTCGGATACATCCAAAAGTTTTTCATTTTGAATAGATTTTGCAGGTGAAATTGGTAATTTTCTTTCTTTAGGACTTTTATCAATATGCCAAAATCCATCGGCTACTTGTTTAATCACCGTTATCATACTTTTCGAAGAATTTGAAATATGGCAACTTCTTTTTTTACAATTTACCAAATGTGTTGCTGATGAAAAAAATTCAAATAATAAAATTAATTTAAAAATAGTAGTATTCATTAAAATTTCAGATATAATTTACATACCTATCACATTTCCATCAGTGGATGAATATCCACATGCGCAGTTCACAGGATACTTCAATACAATAGGTTTCAGATCCATTGCCATATTTTTTCCAGTCCTTTTCAATTTTGAATGCTTCATTATCATATGGTCAACAAAAGCTTTACAACAATTAGTCGAATAATGACAACTTCCACAACTTAGAAATCTCCTAATAAAATTAAATAAAGCATCATCATCATATTTACATATCAGTAAATAACTGCATACTTTCTAATCATTACTATACAATTTGAATTAATAGAGCAACAAGTAAGAATACTTCATAATCAAAATTTACTGAAACTTACCCGAAATGTCTGAGAGTCATGGGACGACCACATTCGCAACATTTATAAGACGGCATATTCAAGCTTTCTATATTAGATGAACTTATTTTAGTATTTGATGGTTTAGGAGGATTAGGTGGATTAGGAGGATTTTCTGCTGTTATCTCACATTTTGTACTTGTTACGACACTGGCAGGATAAGACTTATTTGATTTTTCTTCTAACTTTTCAGCCACTGGCACCACAAAATTTGATTTGAACGGTTTTACTCCTAAGTAAAATTAAAATAGCATNAATATTCATAGCGATAAAAATGATATAATTTTTACATGTTGAAATTTGAATTTATTATAATGAAAATAAAGATATTTTAATCTAGTTTTACTGAAGAAATTACTACAAAAACTAACGATTTTCCAAGGTATATAAATTTAAAAAATGAAAAACAAATTACAACATTATCTGATAAAATGGCTAATCCTTCGATTCGAATGGTTTCTAATTCAAGAATAATGTCCTAAATAAAATCGTGTGATAATAAATTTTAGCATTTAGAAATGTCTTAAGTTAAAAATATCTGTTAAGACATGATAAAGTGCAGAGTTGAATCAACACCATGAAAGCTGGTCATCTGGATGACTTGTGATGTTATTGAGAGAAGATTACTTTCGTGAAAACTTTTTAATTTTATGCGAGTTGAATTAAAAATATTTTAGGACAATTAAAGACTTATATAATTTAACTTTATTCGTGATATAAAAAGTATGATGTTTTTTTTAAAATTCAGAATATTTTTTTCTGAATAAGACTTCCCCCTTTTCCAGAAACAGAACACCAGTATAATAAGTCCTAAGTAGACATTAATGTAATAAAAATTTTCCTAATTGTTTTGAATGTAATATAAGAGGCAGTGAAACCTGCATATTAATTTTCCTTCTGATTCGTCTTGCTATATGACACGGTGAACCAGATAATTTCCGGTAATGACTGAATCTGTCTTCCGTGACACCACTTTGTATTTTTCCTAGAAGAAAATACGAGAAGTTTAACTGTTCAATACAATATCGCGAAAATTCTAAAAGTTTATATGTTATATGTAGTAGAGCTTATCTCTTTAGAAAATGTGCCACTGGTACACTGTATACTGTTTAGAGAGATACATGTTTTGCCATATGTCGAGCTTAAAAAAGATATACGTCTCTTACATTTTATACTATTGTAATTAGCTCTTTGTATACATTTTTCAGACGAATTCCTATGTATAGTGTCTTGACATTGACAATTTCAAACTAACAAGTAAGTGCCGTTGATTCATAATCAGAAATATGTCGTGCCCTAATTTTTGCAAGTCTACAGAAATAATTATGTATTAAAAAAAAGGGTTACATTTTGTCTTTCTATAATGGAACGATTAAATGATTTTAAACTCAAATCAAATTCATGTTTAATTAGAGCTTCACTACAGTTCTGATGCATGTTTGAGAGTTGCGAAGGGTGCATTGACCAATATACGATATTTTTCACCTTCAGAAAAATTATCACTGGAAGAAAAAACGCTACATTCGGGAAAGTAAAGATTCTGAAGTGGTTTTTTTTATTGTTTAACAGATTATTTCTGATAAATTTTACGATATGTACGTGTAAGAACGCCGATTGGGGAGGAGATTTTGCCCCCGGGCCGAATTGGAAAGAAAACTTTTTTCACGGGCCGAACATGAGGATGCCCTAGGAAAATTTTGAGGTGGTGCGAGATCTCATTGTGGTGTCACCCCGTAGAGACTAAATTGTACAAAGAGATTACAGATACATTTTTCACATTATCATGCTTTATCAATGTTCTACGCTGTACTTAAGAGATTTATAATGGAGGTTTAACTCTAACCAGACAGCGAGTTGTTGACCTAGTTTTTTGCTTTTTGTTTTAGGCGTTAGAATTCTCACCTATCTATTCTGACTTGAGTAGCTAATATTAAAAGATTAATCGCGAACCACATAAATCCATTACACGGGCCACATCCGGCCCGCGTGCCGTATGTTGGCCATGCCTGGTCTAAGGTCTACGCGTATGTGGGTGGCGGTTTTAAGAGGCAAAGTACTACAATGTAGGAAAATAATGTTGATGAAGTTTTTATAAAACGATACGCACAAAGAAATAAACCAGCAACGAGTTGCTTATCTTTCCCAGCAACATTTAAATTTTTCGTGGCGCCATCTATTATCATATTTCATTAAAAAAAACTTTTTATATTTTTAACTTTTATAAAATGTCAAAAAGCTTAATGTTGAGGGTAAGGATGAGTTTTATAATAAAATTGTAAATGCTAATATAATTCATAAAGACATAAGCTCTTATAACATCATGCTTGATAACAAGAAAGGAGCACAGTTAATCGATTTCGGTCTCTGCACAGTAATTAGTGTATAATACAATATCCTAATTTTTATTGAATATTAAATTCTTATTGATTAATTTTTTTTCTGTCAGTTTGATCGTAATTCCAAAGAATTTTGCTGTGTTATCTTTGTCCAGAAATTCTTGAGAAAAAGCCTTATGGTACGGAGTTCTATTCGAATTCAATCACATCATTTGGTTCACACTCGTGTAATCAATATATTATTTTTAGATGCTTACTGCGATTTGGTTGGGCATTTGCTACCGTGTTATACCAAATGTTAATTGGAGGCTCTAATAAGGTTCTAATTATATTTATAATTAATTGATTTTAAATTTTATATTTTAATTAATTATTTAAACTAATCATTGTAATTAAAAATAAACTGAATTGTATCTTGTTGTTTGTGTGTTGAATTTTTTTCGATAAGCAATTTTGTCTTCCTTTTCTGTCGTTTCAGCCCCCTTAACTCTCTCCTTCTCCCTATTTCCCTTCTTATATGAATATTCCTGACCACAGTTAAGAAGAAATTTCGATTGCGTCCTAACTCACCATATTTAAAGGTATGTTTATCCGTGTGGTAGGATAGGATTAATTAAGAGAGCGTATACAGATACAACATTAACTATGTTGAACAAATGTAAATTAAAGAGATATATGAAAAACACGTATGTTCAGTGTTCATACTAAGTTACAGCGCTTCCATTCCATAATTTTTATGGCCATTAAATAATAAATGGCGGACGGATGGCCGAGCGGTCAAGGTGGCAGCCTACCGCTCTGGGGGGACCCGGGCTCGAATCCGAACGGGTCGAAAAAATCCCCAGGAATTTTTCGGGGGGGTAGTCCGTTCAGATATGTCGGGTCCCGTCCCTCACCACCTGGCAGCCCCATTGTGAGCCTGGCCGAATCCATAATGGGCTTGCAAAAAGAGGCCCTCTTAGTGCCCACAGGGCGGAAAGAGTTAAAAATAATAATAATAAACGGTTTTTAGAAGATCCGCTACTTGTTTAAACTCAACAGTTTGTGCAATATCCGCTATTGGTCTAGATTCGACCAATCCTGTCGCGAGACGAGTGGGCGATGACGTTTTACCGCATTTTACGAGTTTCTTTTAGCATCTTTGTACGAATACGGTCGCAATATTTTCGCCGCGATATACGAACTCGCATTATATAAACGCGTTTTATAGGGGTCTATTGCATTTATTTTTTAGAAAATACAAGGGAAACGGTGCTTCCACCGCTTCCAACGACGGCACGCCACTGATACATTGTATACAAAGATGATTGCTTGTAGGTTATAATTTTGTTTATAAAACGTATCTAAGATTTGTATTTTTAGACGTTTTTAAATAAATTTCTAACTATAATTTGGGGTAATTTAACAAGAGTTATACCCCAATTAAGTAGCGATAGATTAAACAATTATTACAATATCAAATTACATATAGTTTCATCTGTGTAAAATTACTTCTACATACAGGCAGAAATAGAATTATGTTGTAACAAGCTTATACAAGGATTTTTCCAAGTAATTCTAACTTAGATTTATTACTTTAAAGCTAATATATTTGATTAAAATGTACATGTATACTGTACAATAGTGTATTGAAGATATAAACATGCAATATGGTTTCTTTCAGTGGCATAAATGTTCTTATATTTGACTCTCATTAAGATTTTTAGAATAAATATGACTTTAAAAACAGTATTATAATTAAATTAAAATTGATGATAAAGAAACTTTCATTTTGTTTTTTATTAAAATTAATTTTTTAGTAGTAGTAATCCCATCTTTGGCTAGCCATTCACTGCCTAATTTTCTATAACCATTTAAAGTTTAATTAAATTATTTTTTAACATTTTTATAAGCTTTTTCCCCTTTATAAAATTCTATACATAGGATCTCTTTAGACAATAGGCTATATATATAAAATATATTTCAAAATTATTTTGTATGGAGCATTATCTTCATATAAAAACCCTGTAGAAAATTTTAAAAAA
>NW_019384599.1:357822-411003 GCF_000671375.1 Centruroides sculpturatus | reverse complement strand
ATCTCTTTAAACAATAGGTTATATATATATATATATATATATATATATATAATATATTTCAAAATTATTTTGTATGCAAAAATAAGAGAGGAATGTTGCACTTTCTCCTCTAAAAATAGCATCAAAGAAATGAAAAGAAAGTCGAATTAACTTTAGTTTTATGTATAAACAATAATATATCTTATAATAATTTTGAGACAATATAGTGATTTAAAGAAAGCCGAAAAACAATTTTCGTAATTCATTTTCTCTGCTTTAAAAATGTGGTGATATTAATTTTTTACATGCAGTTTACTTGTCATGCAACACACACTCATCAAATAATAAATAAACAAATAAAACGTTTATCACTACTTCTATTGTATTTTTTAATATGAAGAGTTTGTCTATTGTTCAACTTACAAAACGCTGTTAATGTATTTTAGCAATACCAGTTTGCATCGACTATTAACCAACACTGACAACACAACGTCCAACGTTCTACCAGAAGTTGAAACGGGGACAATCGCATGATTTGCCTCAGGTTTTGTTTACTTTTAGATACGGTCAATATGTGATTTCGATGGATATTGAGAAAGTGAGGACCATTTTTAGGTCTAATTTATTCTTGCTCCCTGTAATGGGTATGCAAATACAAATGCAAATCAGCCTATTTACATGCCCATAATAAGACAAGATGGTATTGTAATCCAAAAAATTAATAATAATAAATTTAAAAATCACTCACATTAAAATACAGTAAAACTCAATTTTTGAACATAATTTATTCCTAAAAGTTGTTCGAAAACCAAATGTTCCCATAAAAAACAATATAAAATGGATTAATCTGTTACTAACTCCTAAAACAGTCTGTTTTTTTTTTACCTGTTTAGCTGTATCTCCTGCAAAAAAAAAGGTCTACAAATGCAATATATATATAATATAATATTAATAAATTTTTATTATTTAATTTAACTTAAGCATATTTAAACACAAATTCTTGGATGACATTTATATTATGTGAATGGCAATTAATGCAGTTTTTATTAATTAATTTTGATTTAGATTCAACTGTGAGGCATACCAAAAAATGGAAATACTGTCTTTTCTGTATATACACATTTAAATCTAATTTAAATAGAATCATCATTAATGATTTGTATCACAACATTTAATGATGCAAAGCAATCAAGGCCCCACTAATTTCTGAATCGGTAGTCCTGTCATTGATTGGTCAGCCGTTAGACTTTCTTTAACATAAGTCGTATAGAGTGTTGACCATCTCTCTCTCTCTAATCTGTTTAATCTCTAATCTTCTCTGGCTGAGAAGCTTGTTTGACAACCGAGTTATCGTACCGCAACCAGTGCAATAATGAGTTTGAAATTCTGTTAATGAACTAAAATGTTTAAAAAGGAAGGCGTTCAAAAACTGAGTTCTGACTGTAATTTAAAAATTAATAATTGTAACTGTGTTTAGCTAATTATTATCATCACGTTCTAAACCTATAGCTATGAACTGGTAAATATCCAAGAATATCATATATCAAAAGTATTACTTTACACAACAAATTTCTATATAAAATCTGTATTTTCTTTTTATAAATTTTCACAATCTTTTGCACTACTCCTCTTAAAAACATATCTGCATCGAATCTCAAAAAATTCTAGTATAACTACAAAACTGCATTTCAATCTTCCATGAACTTCTATACGTGTATTACATTGTAAATTTACATTCAGAATGCTCAAAGTATTCTTATAAAATTAAATAAATTAATTTTTGTATAACTGAAATAAATTTTTCCAAGAATAATTAAAAACTTTATTGCAGTAGTTGACATATATCACAAAGTGTACATGGATAATAGGAAAAAAGAAAATCAATAAAATCAGAAATTTTGTACAAATGACCATTTTACTTGGTATACTTACAACATTTACAAACTTTAAAAATAAAAAAAATGTACACATATTAGTAATAAATTGTCTGAATATTATGAAGAGTATATTTTTCAATGAATTGTATGTGTAAATGCATAAGAACAAATAACGGAAAATGACAATGAAAAATACTTTATAAACAATGACAAAAGAGACTTACTTTCTCTGTATTATTATATGACTTCTTGTTCGTTAATCTCAAGCAATTCATCTGGAAATTGCAAGACAATAGAGAATTGTTAAGAAATAACTAACTGATATGAGCCTGCTCATATACTGAAAAACATTACTATAATTTTTTGAAATTATATTCATCTATTTTAAGAGATACATTGATACAATGTGTAAAAAACACTTTACATACAATATAATTTATATATAAAGTTTAAGTGCAAGGCAAAACTTACTTTATAGTCTAGTTTTTAACATTCAACAAATTTAATTCTTTACTTAACTTCTGTCTTCAGATATTCTGCAACAAATTTATTATCAAAAAAAATTTCAATTTTAAAAATTGTTTGCTAGGGAAAATAAACTTTATACAATGAAACAGCATCGGACTTCAAAATAACAAAAGTCAAAATGAATTTTTCTTAATGAAATGAAATGCCATATTTAATACAACAGTATATTTTTTATGAATCTTTATTGTAAATGTTATCAATTTTTAACTTGTAAGTTAAATGTTTCTATATCAAAAGATTATATAGTAAATAATTTTCTATTTGTCGATCAATTTTGCATAAAAATTTCTAAATTTATAATTCTTTTCTACATATTATTTGGCCATATCACAGTTTATATTTTATAAAAGTTAATCATCCACAATTTCAATTTCTTCCCAAGAATTCATAATGGCATTAGGTTCTTCTACTTCACAGTACAGTGAATCTAATTTAGTATCTTCTGATACGTCTTTAGGAGTTTCGACGATATCTGAAGTGTTGGATATGGAACGTCGAACAAGTCCTAAAGCATTCAACATGCTAGGACTGTCGTCACTTTCTACAAATAATATAGAAAACCATGTTAATTATTTGTAAACATTAAAAGTACTTGATATAAATTAATAAAAATGATACAAACCTTTTAATTCGGTATTCAATTTGTTATGAACAGCATTACATGGATTTATTTGATTTGCTTTGCTGGTTATTGGTTTTAATGCTGAAGATGTCACTTCAGCAATCTTAATGTTAAAATCATTACCTAATTTTGGATAAATTTGTTTTTCTTTATTCTGAGTATCAGCTTTGTTTAGCAGAACTGATTTCATTGTTAGTGTACAATGTTTATTGGAAGTTTTTTCTTTAATTTCACTCTCAGTAACTAACTTTGCATTTCCTTTTGTTTCGGATACATCCAAAAGTTTTTCATTTTGAATAGATTTTGCAGGTGAAATTGGTAATTTTCTTTCTTTAGGACTTTTATCAATATGCCAAAATCCATCGGCTACTTGTTTAATCACCGTTATCATACTTTTCGAAGAATTTGAAATATGGCAACTTCTTTTTTTACAATTTACCAAATGTGTTGCTGATGAAAAAAATTCAAATAATAAAATTAATTTAAAAATAGTAGTATTCATTAAAATTTCAGATATAATTTACATACCTATCACATTTCCATCAGTGGATGAATATCCACATGCGCAGTTCACAGGATACTTCAATACAATAGGTTTCAGATCCATTGCCATATTTTTTCCAGTCCTTTTCAATTTTGAATGCTTCATTATCATATGGTCAACAAAAGCTTTACAACAATTAGTCGAATAATGACAACTTCCACAACTTAGAAATCTCCTAATAAAATTAAATAAAGCATCATCATCATATTTACATATCAGTAAATAACTGCATACTTTCTAATCATTACTATACAATTTGAATTAATAGAGCAACAAGTAAGAATACTTCATAATCAAAATTTACTGAAACTTACCCGAAATGTCTGAGAGTCATGGGACGACCACATTCGCAACATTTATAAGACGGCATATTCAAGCTTTCTATATTAGATGAACTTATTTTAGTATTTGATGGTTTAGGAGGATTAGGTGGATTAGGAGGATTTTCTGCTGTTATCTCACATTTTGTACTTGTTACGACACTGGCAGGATAAGACTTATTTGATTTTTCTTCTAACTTTTCAGCCACTGGCACCACAAAATTTGATTTGAACGGTTTTACTCCTAAGTAAAATTAAAATAGCATTTTAAAAGACTAAATTATAATTAAATATTTTATCTTATAAAAATCGGTTTGATTAAGCAACAAAAATAGCTTTATAATTCATATAAGAGAAATTCAGTAAATAACTTGTTGAATAACATCTGATTTAATTTGTAATTTATTAAAATTAATCAACTAATTTAGCAGTATGAGATATATCTACATAAAAATATATTTATAAAAAGTAATTATTTAATATATATTTTTGATAGCTTCAATGATACTATATACATATATACAGTGTGTCCCAAAAATCTGGACCATAGACATTTTTTTCCTCTTTATGAAAATAATTTTTTTTTTCATTTGAGATCCAAGATGGCTTTGAAACTACCAACAGGCCTCTTAAGTCTCCAGATAATCCCAAAAAAAAATATTGAGTGGTAATAATAATTGCACTAAAGGAGGTAATCTCCTCTACACGTAAGAAAATCACTTCTACTACAATAAGAAATGTGTTTATGCTGAATACAAGAACATTAAACAAGTGTCCAAGATATTCAAATTTAAAGTTTTATTATAATGAATGCTCAAATACATCTATGATTATAGATCCAAACTTTTGGGACACCCTGTATCTCTCTCAAACGATTTCATGTGTCAAAATTAAACTTTTTCATATGTAGAACCACCTATTTTCAGAGAATTTTCTTATTTTTCAATTGATCTTTAAGCATATTTTGCTATGAAATCCTGCCAATTGACAGATACCAGAAACTAAATATATTTAGTAAGTCAATTCAGTTATTGGGTAACAGACTATTTTTCTCCAAACCTGTTCACGTCAACATAAAAAAAAAAGACCTTTAGCAATCCTATTTTAAAACTAAATATTTTAAACTGTTCACATAAATAAGAATTTCAATTCATAAAAAAATTTTTATGATAATATTTATACATTTATTTATATAGCTAATTTTTTTTTTATATATATACAGTTAACACTCAATGTATGTGGTTATAATTAGTGCAAGTCTGTTATGAGGAAATGCCATGTCAATAGTTGGCAATATTTTTTCCTCATAACAGACTCGCACTAATTATAACCACATACATTGAATGTTAACTGTATATATATTTAAAAAAATTAGCTATATAAATATTATTGACTTGGCCATATTGAACTTTTCCAACACTTCAAAGCTAGCACACTAAACCAAACCATTCTTCCCATTTCCACTCACTGTTAATTAGCAAAATATAGTAAAGCTTAGTTTTATTAATACAGTGCTGTTATTTGGATAGTTTAATTTCTATTTCCACATTCAGTGTAATTTCTGTAAACATTTCTGTTTTAATTCTTCAGCGTTTACAGAAAACTCTACAAAGAATAACAGAAAGCAGCAACAGTATAGACAACATTTCACAAATATATTCTTTTGTTTTTACACTGATCAAAACTGAAATCACAACACCAAGAAGAATGGAAAGATACGAATGCAATTTTCAAGATACAACTGTTAGGTGTAAATGTGGAAATGCACAAAAACAAGACAGGAGAAGGAGAGCTATGAGTTTTCACATATATTCTCAGTAAACATTGTGGCATGCTGATGATGAGATGGTTGATAGTGTTTTGAGAAACAGCATTTTAAGCTGTGTCCAAGTGGCCTCGAAACTGTTCAAGATATTGTGGGATAGGAAGCTGTTGTATCATATGGATTCCTTGGCTGGAATGTGACTATATTCTGATAACAGTATGTAACCTCCCTGCTTCAAATATATAAACTAAATGTATGCCTATCCCTATTTAAAGACTGTTCAGCAAAGTGGCACTTGTTCCTTCACTACAGAACTCTCATCATTTATATATGCTCTATTGAAAGTGTAAGTGGTGATTATTGAGAAATTTAGATCTAAAAATTACTATGGATTTATTGTTATGTGCTTTTACCTGTGGCTAAGTAACATACAGTTAATATTTCTTTATAATATGTAAATAATGCTGTCGGGAACTGAAAGTCAGCAACAATGTAGTTTTTTTAGAAAAAATTACATCAATTTCACTTTCAACAGTTCAATTAGCTTCTTTGGCTGACCAATTTTTTGCACAGATACACCAATTCCTTCTTAGTGTTGCAATTTCACTTTTGAGGAGTGTAAAATTTTTGTCATATTTTCTTTTTTGGATTACTGTAGCAGTTAGTCTAAACTCTCTCAAAAATAAAATTAAAGATCAATTAAAAATTTTAATTTTTTTGTACAAATACACTGTACTTTATATAAAATATTTAATTAATAATTCTTCAATAAATATGTATTTTTTTAATTTTATTTCTTCATTTTCTATGTTTTTACTTAACCTAAACAAATATAAGTGTAAAAATTATGATTACAGGTAACTTTTTAATGACCTAATTAACAAATTATTCTCTCTCTCATTGATTGTTAACATTGACATATGTGGTTTCAATCTATATAATATACTTGCAGAACCAATGATCCACACATATCAAGAGTTACCTATATATGTTTTTAACTGTTTCATTGAAATAAAAAAAATTAAAATACCTTTCTGTTCACTATATGAGACGTGATCACGTGTTCTGTGTTCTCGTAACTCCTGAATACTGAGAAAAATTAGGCAGCAACTTGTGCATTTTTTTGTTGCAGATTTTAATTGATGTTTATGTAGATGGTAGAAATAATTTTGAATGAATCCTAATCCAACATTAGAAAATTTTATGTGAAAAACTTTTAGGCAATAGTGACAAAGTACTTTATCTGTTCCATAATGAGTCTGAAATCAAATAATAATAATCATAAGTTACAGAATTTTAAACAATTAAATTAATATATTTTAAACATGTCACCTCATGAAAATGCTCAATAACATCTTGATGAAATGATGAACGATAACGGCAAACATGACAGTGGTATGGCATTTCAGACTTAACATGAAAATTCTTCATATGAACTGATAATTTTCTAAACTGAGCAAATTCTTGATTGCAGATTCGACAAACTAATGAATCTTTCTTCAAATGCACCTAAAAATTAAAAATAATTTCTAGCTGTATGCAATACAATAACTCTTTCTACATGTTATATTTTTAATTTTCAATAATAATGTTATAACTGCATTTATATATTTAGTATGTAGGGAAGAAACAGAAGTCAGTCTTTACTTTATTTTTATCTTAGAATCAAGGCTCAAACCTATTTGATTCAAAGAAAAATTTGATTTTTCTTCTTCTTTGTGGAAAACAATTACAGAAACTAATACTCACTTTTTGACTAGTATTGTGTTTTCTTTATTCTAATGCATAACTTAGTTTTCCTATGTCAAAATCCAAAAACACTAGTTTACAAATGTATTGTATGCATTATAGCACCAAACATGCAGCTAAATCTACACTAATTTTATAAAGAGGTAAAGTTTGTAAGTTTGGATGTAGGAGGTAATCTCCGAAACTACTCATCCAATTTCAAAAATTCTTTCACTAATATTTAGAATGGACCTCCAGGGTGGACATAGGCTGTATATTATTCCATTAAACATTCACATAAATGAAAAGATATCATCTAGGATTAAGGCTTTTATGTCTAACAGATGAGCTAACTCAATGAGTATAACAACCTAAGTTTGCTTTTCTGTGAGGATGAACTAAAGCAGATCATCTTCTATCTACCTATATAAATAAAAATGTAATGTTCGTTTGTTCCTACCAATTCCTTTAAAATTTTGACACAACGTTGCATTTGAATACGCACATGTTTTTATATAATATACGTGTCAAAATTCCCCCACTGGGGGGAGATGGATAGGATTAAAGCTTACTGTGAAGAACTCTGCTTTTATTTATACCAGGGCTGTGGAGTCACATAAAAATCTACCAACTCCGACTCCACAGCCCTGATTTATATTATTTTAGATGTGGTTTTTTGCATTTTTTATTGCATTTTAATAGAGTATGTCAAGAGAATGTACACTAAGAAGGGATTTTTCAAAAAATTTCCCCCATGGAGGAAGTGTTATACATTTATAATAGATACATTTTGAGCCACAACAACGCATGGTGGGGTCTGCTAGTAAAGTTATAAAAAGAACATACATTAAAGAATATACCTAAACAACAATAAACACATTTTTGACAAACATTTGTTGCCATGTTCACAGTGCTATATGATGTCCACATTTCTGAATATATTCATTTATGACTGAATCCATTATCAAGTACTGATGACAACACACACAAACTGCTGAGAGGAGCAAAGAATAAACAACATGAATGAGCATTAAATCCCATAAACTATGGTTTAATCCGCAAATACTTCATAAATTTAAATAACTAAATAATGTATGTTAGGAGCTTTGTAACAGTCAGTTGTGTCTATTGTTGATTTAGGTAAAGAATGATCTGGAGTACTTTAAGATAGTTAAATAATTTTTTAAACAGGATTGACATTTATTTATGTTTATATCAGTTATAAAAACATTTTATATATAAAAATTTTACTAAATATGGTATGTAGAGGTTTGAATGTTTCTTTTATTTTATATTGTTGTTGATTTGGTTTATTGTATCAGTGTAGCATATACTGAACAGGGGCTAAAACCTGAAATGCATATACATTTCAGGCTTTAAGAATTGTAATAAAATATATTGGATGATATCCTTGTCTTTGTCATTCATAATAAATGTGGCTGTTTACATCAAAAATTGAAAAATACATTATTTAGTTTTCTAAATTTATGAAGTATTTGTGGATTAATCACCGTGAATGAAGCTGCATTAAGTCAACTTTGTGCCAGATTCTAAGATTCTAATACACACTCCAATTTTGGAGACAAAAGAAGTCTAAAAAAGAAATTGAAAAAACACAGTAATATGATTTTGTGTTATTAAGTAAATCAGATTATTTTATATATTGTCTTGTTCTATAACACAATTATAACATTATTATGGAATATTTAATCACAAACATATGATAATTCATAAGTTAACAATGGAAAATGTATACTTAACAACATAATAATTATTTTTTGCTATTTTACAGGACTTTTAATTAATTTAATTATAATAAATAAAAACTTACAGATTCTATATGGCATTGCATACTAAATGGTGTGTCAAAATCTCGAAAGCAGTACTTGCACTGGGTAAGGTCACTTAAAGCTGGTTTACACTGCCGCTGATTATCAATGTGTGCATTTATATGTTTCATCACTTTAATATTATTTTCTACTATTTTCTTGCATATAAGGCACTAAAAATAAGCATTTTATACTTATAAAATATAGGTTAGCAATAGGAATTTATTCAAACACTGTAAATAAATGATAAATAAAATTGCAACAATTTATTATTTCACATTATCCAAAAAGTAATTAAAAATAAAAATTTTTACCTTAAGAAACCTTTGAGAATAATTATATAATTAAATTAAATTTACCTTGAACTGAAAATTTCCTTTATATTCTGCCTTTAGTAACTTTTTGCTTGAATTTTTAAGCGCATAGTAAAATTCTTCTAAAGCTACAATGTCCTCTTGATCTGAAAAATAATATAGAAGTCAGAAACAATTCTATTGATGTAATAAGCTTCAAATTTGTATAATCTACAATAATAATAATAATAATAATAATAATAATTTAAATATTCAGTTTAAATTGATGATAAAAGTTTTTGTTGGACAAAACAGCAGCTTAAAACACACACCTTTGAGGATAAAGTTATGGATCAAGTCTAAAAGAGTTTGGAAATTTTTTAGAAGTGAAACATTGGTTAAAGATGCTCGATATTCTGATTGTGCTTCAACAAACTAAATGGTTAAAAATGTAAACAAAATCTGTGAAGCCATTCTCAAAGATTGTTGATACATTATTGACAATATATTGGGAAAATCAGTGGTATTTCTTGGAGTTTTGTGTCAACAAAAGTCTCAACAGGAAACATGTTTCTATGAAGTTTCCATTCTCACAAATGAACAAAGGATTGTCTGAATGTGTACTGTGACTACAAAAACAACATAGAAATGGTCCAGGCTTTCTTTCAAAGATCATAACCCACTCTAGACTGAAAAACAAGATATCCTGACCAATTCCATTCTTCCAAATTATAAATATGAAGATTTATGTTTTTGACAGTGAGTTTCATTTATAGTTAATATAAACCAATTTAATTCTCAAATAGTAGCAAATTTACCATAATGACTAATCATGCAAGTGAGAAAGACAGTAAAGATATAAAAAGTCATGCCAAAAATTTTAATTAAAACAACAAAAATTTTCAGAAAAACCTTCTGAAATAAATGTATAATAGCAACTGTAGAATACATAAAAAGTTTGCTAGATTTATAAAAAACAAATATCAAAACAAAAACTAAAAATTTTTCTGGAGATTAATCTAGTTTTTCTATTTAGTACTTATGAAATTGTGCCGGTAATTGTTTTGCAACTTGAACACCAACTATATAGTGTATTCACTCGGACACAAGGCAAATTTCTCTTGTGTCCGAATGAATACAGTATATAGTTGGTGTTTGAGTTGCAAAATATTATTTCTATATTTAAGAGAAACAAAAGTAGTGTACAGAGAAACTGCTGAATGAAAATCATTAGTTTCTAACAGATATTCTCCTCTACAACACAAATTTTCAACTACTCCAATTATTAAGATTCTACGATATTGTAGAAACTAAATTGTGAACAGTATGATGATTTTGATAGAATTATGTCAGAAAGTAATTGAAGATAGCCTATGCACATTTTAAATTATAGAGTATTTCAGTAAATACACTAAAATTTAGATGTGCTGAGGAAAAAAAAATGAGAAAAAAGTGCTGTGTACAATAGGATTCAAAATTACTATTGATATTTTAAAACAATTTTACATAATTTGCACTTACAAATTTTAACTGAATTATTCTCAGAATCATCTTTGTATTCTGGTGAATCTCTTATAACTTTATTATTATTTGCAGTTGCTTCTTCTTTATCAGAACTAAAATCCTCACTGTCACTTGACATCTTCAGAATCTTTCTTGGTCTCTTCTTTTTTTCCCTTGTTCCATCTACAAGAAATAAATATTCCAATTTACTTTTCTCACTTATAAAACTTTAAGTAAATTTTTATTAAAAAAAGTTTTCTAAATTTATAATTACAAAAATAACATTTATCAAAGTACTTTAATACAGTTGAATTTCACTACAATGAAATTTTGGGGACTGGGAATATGGTATTGTTATACTGGTGATATTGTCATAGTAATGTCTTAAAATTTAAGAACTGAGATCATTAAGAAAGTAAAGATTAGTTTAAATATTAATCACTAAGGTTTAAATGATGCTCTCTGATTTGTTCTGAATTAATCAGGAAATTGTATTACATTGTTTTGAACTTTATATTGTCTTTATAAAATTTGTTATTTTGCTTTGGCTTATTTTTTCAAGCTATTGTTTACAAATGCTGAATGAACTGCATCAAGAGCAACCAGTTGTTCATTTTTAATTCCAGGAATTGTGAATTGTTTCCATTTGAGAAATAATTCTAAGATACTGGTCAGGTTGATACCTTTCAAGGATTTCTTTCATTTTTTTTTTCACACCAAAAATTTGTTTCTTCAAGTGGCAATGATTTTTCTTCCCGAGGCAAATTTGAAGATAATGCCATGTCTTTGAAGCGATCAGTTGATCTTTAAATTCTCTAGTTTGTTGATAGCTTTAAAATCCATGTGCCCAATCATCTTTGCAAAATGTGTTGCTTTTTGGCACAAGAGTAGCCCATTTATTGGTACATTCTGTGCCCACATCTCAATAAACCAACAGAATGTTGCATTGTTGACATCATCGCAATTGGTGTATCTTCAGACGTTTTCGAGAAGGATCCATATTTCCATCCACTACACTGCATTTGATTTCCTTCTGTTTCTTTAAAAATGTTGCTGAAGTTAACTGAGCAAAGCAATACTTTGTTGCAACTTCTATTTGTTTCATTGCATTACCAATATCTTTAAAAGTTTCTAACTTCATTTCTAAATTTATTTGTTTCTGTGCTTTGTCATTTTTTCTTTTCTTTTGCTAAATGCTAGTACTGTTATTTTCTTCTTCTTGGCCACTACCCAGAGCTCTTTTATGGCAAGAAAAGGAAACACTTCATGTTTGGTTGGCACTTGCAGTTCCTCATAAAAGGATTGACTGAGATAGTGATGACAATGGAAATGCCACCAATTAGCTAATGTGGACAAACCATTCTGGAGCATAGGGAGGATCTGTAGGTAACACAAGTAGCAAGCAAGCACTCCTAGTTCTTCAACATGTGGCTCATGCATCAGTCAGCAACAGGTTGCATTAACACATCCCAATAATTGTATCATTGTATCAGAGTTTTTACTATCATTGTCTTCTTCTGTTTGTGCCTTCTCCTAAGGGAGGTTGGCAGCCAGCAAATACCACTGTTCTCTTTTGTAACTTTTATGAATAATTTTGTCCGTATCCATTCCCATCCATTCCTTGATGTCATCCATCCAGCCCTATTTTCTTCCCCTTGATCTTTTTCCATCAATTTTGCCTTCTAATGTGAGTTTGGGGATTTCATATTTCTCTTCTCTCAATGTGTGTCCACAGTATGCTAGTTCTCTCTTCTTAATAATATTTACTAATTCTCTTTTTGTATCTGCCATCTGTAAAACTCTTTCATTAGTGGTCATGCTTGTCCACTTGATCTTCAACATTCTTCTAATTGCCCACATCTCAAAAGCCTCAATTTTCCTCTCCATATCTTTCCATAGTGACTATGTCTCACATCCGTAAAGCAAAATGGGCCAATTGTAGCATTTTAGCATTTTTAGTCTTAATTGAAGCTTTAATTTCTTTTCACACAAAATGTTTTTCATCTGGTTAAACTTGTCTTTTGCCTATCCAATTCAGCTTCTAATTTCCTTTGTTAAATTGCTGTTTGAATAAAATCTTTTTCCTAAGTAGCAGAAGCTATCTACTTATTCTAGGTTTTCCCTTCTGCATTTCAGCTTTATTGTGTGCCTATCTTTACTTATGTACAGTACATTGTCATAGTCTTCTTTGTATTTATTGTGAGTCCCATTTCTTAACTTTTTGATACTAGTTTGTTTAACAATATTTGTAATTCTTTTTCTGATGCAGCGAGAATGACTGTATCATCCACATATCTGAGATTGTTGATGATTATTCCATTAATCTTTACACCTTCTGTTCGGTCTTCCAAAGCCTCCTGCATTATGTACTCAGCATACATATTACAAGGTCTGTTCAAAAAGTATCGGACCTTTGTTTTTTTCGCGTAAAAGAATGATGCGCGAGAGACCTCCTTCGGTGGAGTTGTGGAGGGGACAGTCATGCACAGCCCTGAATTTTTTCCCGCCTGCAGGAAGCGTCAGTCGTTGGCAATCGGCCTATGAGTGAGGTCATGTAGTGCGCTCTCGTCGGATTCCACTAAGCTGGAAAATGACTGAACAACGTGAGCAGCGATATTACATCAAATTTTGCCAAAAACCTTGGCGATACCCGAGTGTAAACCATTCGCAAGATTCAGCAGGCTTTCGGGGACGATCCTCGAGGCCAAAAAAAGCGCGGCAGGTCCGCAGCAATATCAAAGGTCATGTTGACAGTTTTTTCGACTCTCGTGGGGTGGTGTGTCGTGAGTACGCACCACAAGGCCAAACCATCGCAAAGGAGTACTACCAGGAGGTCCTTCGTCGTCTTTCCGATACAGTGCGACGCAAACGACCGGATCTGTGGTCGATCAAAACTTGGCAGCTCCATCGTGATAACGCATCCGCCCATTCTGCGCATCTGTTTCGGGCTTTCGTCGCCAAACACAATACTCCTGTGGTTCGTCATGCTCCGTACTCTCCCCACATGGCTCCGTGGGACCTTTGGCTATTTCCCAAGCTGAAAATGCCGCTAAAAGAAACCCGATTTTAGTCGAGAGAAGACATCGTGCGGAATGCGACGGACCGGCTGATGGCCATTCCAAAAGATGCGTTCTAGCAGTGTTTCCAGCAATGGCAGGAACGCTGGGAGAAGTATATACATTACCAAGGAGACCACTTTGAAGGGGATTATAGTTTTGTACCTCAAAGTCAATAAATTTATTTTTGCCGACCAAAGGTCCGATACTTTTTGAACAGACCTTGTATATAGGATTGGTGAAAGTACACAGCCCTATCTAACCCCTCTTTTCACTTCAATCCATTCCAATTCTTCATTTTACAATCTAACCTTTGTTTTCTGATTCCAATATGCATCTTTCATGATCTTAATGTCTCTTCTGTCTAGTCCTATATTGCAAAGTATTTCAAGTAATTTGTCGTGCTGTATCTTATCGAATGCTTTTTCATAATCCAGTAAGCACACAAAGATGGGAACATTCATATCTAATGTTTTTTGTTTAGGGCTTTTTTTCTTAGTTATTTTTAGTTTTAAATTGAGATTGCTTACTAACAAGTTGTGGTCAGAGCTGCAATCCACGCATGGGTAAGTTTGGTTTTAGTGGTCAGGTTCTTGAATTTTAGGTTAACCATGATGTAGTCTATTTGATTTCTGATTATGTTATCAGTGTTATCAGAAGGCACTTTCCATGTGTATAGTCTTCTTTTTGGTTAATCACACCAGGTATTTGCTATTGAAAGATTGTATTTACTACAAAATTCCACTAGTCTGTCTCCTCTTTCACTCCTTTCCCCTAAACCAAATGGTCCTACAATCTCCAACTCTCTACCCTTACCCACTTTTGCATTCATTATAATGGTGATTTCTTGTGACTTAGAAAATGCACTGGAAACCACTATTTCTTCAAAAAATTATTCTATGTCTTGGTCATTTGCATTCATTGTAGACACATGAACTGTATTAAGCTTAAAGCGTTTCATGTTGAGTTTCACAGCTATTACTCTGTCAGAGTGTGCTCTGAACCCCTCCACTGTGTTAGTAAATTTTTCATTCACTATAACAGCCACTCCATTACTGTGTGTGTTAACTCCTGAATGACAAACAGTATGGTTTCTGACTTTTATTTTACCAGAATTAATCCATCTCACTTTGCTAATTCCAAGAATGTCAAGATTGTATTCTTTCATCTCCTTTATGGCATTAAGTAGCTTACCTTTTTGATATAGACTCCTCACATTTCAAGTACCAATATTGGTCTTTCCACAGATTCTTAGCACTCCGACCATTTGAGGTCTGACAGAGACTAAGGGCCATAATTTGTTTTGTCAAGTTCATGGTATTTGTATTTATATTCGGGAGGGTAATGCAGTGGTTTCCCCTTGCCTTCTGCATTGCATCTGCTACAACCTTCCAATCACTATGATCTGGCTTGTAGTCTGGACCTGAGCCATTTCATTTTCCTTTGAACCACATCAAGGTAGCGATACCAACGAAGGGGACTATCAATGTAGCAAGTGATAAATAATAGTATTTTTATAGGACTTTGGCCGGGACTGCAGAAGTTCTGTCATTGTACTGGGGTTTATTGTTGTAATGGGAGGTTCGACTGTATTGAAATAATGTTAATTCTTACAAGCCTTTAAAGCATTTCGACCTCCACTGCCACACAGTCTAGATCACTGGGGTCCCATTTCTTGGTCCACCTAATCACTTGACATCAACTCTTCAAATTGTTCTCTTTGTGGGCAAATCAATGATTGTCAGGCACAAGAGTCCCACATACAAGAATCATAGAACCATTACAGTACATAAGCCCTAGTGATCTAGATCATGTAGCAGTGGAGGTCCAGATTACCACCGTGAAGCAGTAGCGGCCCTTTCAAGCATACACGTATGTAAGTTTAGTATTGACAAACAATCTCCAACACATGTTATTCACATATCTGAAAAAATGGATCTTACAGAACAGTTTTAAATATATATATTATATATATTAAATAGATAAATGAATATACTGACATGCAAGTACAAATTAAGAATTAAGTCAGACTATGATTCTACAAAAATATTATTTAATTTTTTGATACAAATAAAAACTAAGAATCTGAAATGGTCTAACTATAGGCATTTTGTTTACTCTCAATATTTCTGTTTAAATCATACTTTATTTGCAAAAATGGAAAATAGAATATATTAATTAAAATTAAGCTAAAATATATTAACTATTCTATATTACGTTACAAATGATTTTACTTACTTTTAGTAGTAGCAGTTTTATTGGGTTTAGAGGTTGATATTTTATCTGTTTTAGTTTGCTCTGGTTGAAACTGTTGCTCTACACTTGCATTCTCTCTAAACTGAACTGCAATATTATAATTATTTAATTATACATTTGCATATGAATAATAATATACTACAATGTGCATTATGTTTTTCTTTTTTTATTTGAAAACACTGAAATAACAGTCTGAAAATTTCTTAAATTATAATACAATGTAACCTATCTATAACTTAAACTGGGCTTCTTAAATTGGTAGTACAATCCAAAGAAGGTTGCATAACTGAATGTGGGATCATGAAAATTTGACAACAGTACAATTTTGTTTTAAATATTTATGCAAAGCACTGTTTTTGGCATTGATAATTGTAGAATCTAAATGTGAATCAACTCTGAAAAACATTGAAGATTTTCTGCATCAAATATCAAATATTCAGCCAAGATTTAAATCTTTACATAAAAATAAACAAGCACATCATCTCATTAGTATGAAAATTTGCTTATATCTTTAATAAATAATGTGTATATACTGTATATAAATATATATATATACACAGATGTGAACTGTTTTGAAATAACTTGTTTTGTGATTTATCAGTAAGTGATTTTATATAACTTATCTATATACAATGGGTTGCATGAAGTTTACTTGGGTAAAAGTGGAGTCACAAATGAAAAACTTTAAGAAGCCCTGATCCATATTAATGAAGAAAGTAATTAACAATACAGTGGAACCTCTATATTCGTAATATTCAATATTCATCACATTTTGATGACTTTTTTATTTTTCCATATTTGTCTGTATTTTCTGTATTCTCCATCATTCCCAACACTGGAAGTGACACTAAATTGCACACCCATGCCAATCAGCTAGCCGTGTTAGCTAGCTGTAGTTAATCAGTCTACTCTGTGTGGTCGTTGTGTGTGTTGTTGAGTTATTGAAAAATAATCAATGCGAGAAACCAAGTTCCAATCACTTCAAAGTGACACCCAAATGTTGCTATAATCAACCAAATTACAAATACATTCAATGATAATGTAATTGCCTACTTCAGAAAAGTTTTAAAAAGTAGCCAAAAACACACAAAACTGTACAACTTCTTTATTAAATCGAGTGCTATTGAATCATCGGCAAAACAGACCTCATGATCATAATTGGAAACGAGTGTTTTAATTAATATGTCTTCTTCTAAACAATAATACTATATTAATAATACTGTTCTTCCTCTTCTATCACTATATCTTTATTGTACTAAATAAATACAGTAAAGTTTTACAAACATAATTTTTATTCTTTTACCTTTTTTTTCAGAATGGGAACAGATTAATTGAATATCAGTTATTTATTATGAGAAAAATTGTTTCTATATTTGTCATACTCCATATTCGTTAGGTCCTAAGGAATAGATTAATGACGAATATAGAGGTTCCACTGTACTTTATTTATAATCAGTGCTCTCTTTCTAAAAAAAAATATACTGCCAGTATGCATGTATGGTGATTAAAACTAAAATTTAGTTTTAACAAAAATTTAACAGTGTATTTATTTTTAATTCTTTAAAGGTTCACTTACATTTATAGTATATTCTGAATGTTTTATATATCTCCATCTGCACTTTCTTCCCTATTTCTTTTTTTGCATTTGGCATCAATTGCTAAATGGTACTCTTTTACTAACCATATTTTTACCTTTCCCATTCAAACAATCATCATTAGCATAGACAAGAACAAAGCAGTGATAAACAATTTCCAGAAAGTATTATCCACAATCAAAAGATGGTTTCCGACAAAAGGAAGAGTATCCAACCCTCTAGCTTTTTACATTGACCTCATTTGGCCCATGGTATTTGTTCAGGCCAATAGTGTGGCCCAATTCACTTCATTCATTTTTATTGTGTCAGTCACTAGACTTCCCATCTGAACATGTAAGATTTTTCATCCTGAGCTACTTCTGGTACTACGTAACAGCTGTCAATACTTTTTATGTTATTTGCCAGTAATGCATATCAGCACATACCAACCAAATAATAGCCATGATTATAATTATGAGTAATTACTACATTAAACTATGATAAATATAAATATAAATTACACTAGAATACTTCATAATTTAAATTTTAAACTTCAGTTATCTTACTTAAAAAACATAAACTTTTGTATATAGATATTGTAAATATTCCAAATATTATATCATTCAAAACAAATACTTGCATTGATTGAAAAATATTGCATTGATATTCTGAAAAAAAATTCTCTTTTTTATATACAAGTATACCTCGAGTTACGTCATTTTCGATTATATGTCATTTGTCAAAAAAATATATGGAAAAATAAAAATCAAGTTTAAGTCATTTTATCCGACTTTATGTCCATCCACCATAAATGTTGAAGTCGTAATATCACTAGAAAAGCATTAAAGCACTAAAATCATATTAAAATATGTACATTTACAGTAAATGTTAATACAATCATCATAAATCCTAGAGAACAAAACATGAAAACATCTGTGTTTCTGTGTTGTCATCTTATTTAGCAATCTTTAAGTGTTCAATATTGGTGTTTTCCGCAGTAGCTCCAATATCTACCGTTTGGCGTCATTGTCAGCACCACTTGATCTTGATAAATTTAATATAAATTAGTTTATTTTCTACTGTGGCAAAATAATTTTAATAACTGTGTTTGAAATTTAATCTTACAAAATCATCTTATTTTATGATGTCTTAGAACAAATGACATTCATAAATAAAGAGTCCAGGATATACAGTAAACATCGCCAAATTGTAAACATGTACAGTACATTTACAAGTATGTACTGTACATACATGAATTCGTAAATTTAGATTACTTTTTTCTGTAGTATATTAAAAACTAAAATTTATTTGTTTGTAAGCTTAAAATAGATTCTTATTAACCATATATTATTAAAAATACATTTATAAATAAAATACAGAACTGGGAATGGTATTTGTGGTTTAGCCTAGTGATGAGTAAATTCGGAGACAAGTAAATAAAACTTACGTTTTTTTTCGACTTAAGCCGTCTCTCCTGGAACCAATTACCGACATAAGGCGAGGTATACCTGTATAGTTATCAGTTTAGGTTAATTATATTCCTTGTAGCTTTCTTAAAAGTTGAACAATTTTTAATAATTCATAAAGATGGAAAAGGAAAAATGACATCCTAGACAGTCTAGACATATTTGAAATATTTCTAGACTGTTCATAACACAATGTTTAAAGCTCTATATTAATCTTTGATATTTGCCCTTTCTTTATTATCTTAATTAAATAACTGGCTTTAAATAAACTATAGAAGACTTGAGTTTAAAAAGAAATAATTATTCTTTACTTCAGTAATTAAACTGATATAAAAAAAAAAACACTGTCTGATGCACCATACTTTAAATACTGTATTATAATTATAAGTCAGAAGATTGTTAAATACAAATTTATTAATATTTTTTAAAAGAAAAGCAAGATATGATTTTCTTCCTAATTAAACTAACTTAATAATTATTGAAGTCATTAAATTAAATTTTCAGTTATCATCAGATGAATTTAAACAACTTTTGATTACTTCACAATACAATTCTCTCCAACAATGGCAAAAATATATTACATATTTTTAGAAATAATTTAATTTATTCCTGTTATACAACATTTATTTATTCAGAATGTAATGTAGAAATTTGATAACTATATAACTTACAAAATAATTATTGAAAATTAATTACTCTCAACCTATTGGTATATTGTGTAATTATTGATTGATAGTAATTGCCAAAATAGTATCCAAAATAATAAACATCAGTATTATATCCTGAATATACTTCTGTATATCTTTAAAAATTAAATATTTAACTATCTGTAAGTAAAATGTTTTTAAATATATATTTAAATACAATAAATACTCACACTTATGTCCACTTTGTTCTATAATATGTTCAAAAATATTCCAAAAACTTAAATTCAGTGTTTTTCCAAATCTCTCTCTCCACTGTAGTTCATCGAGATAACCTTGTAAATTTATAAGTCTTAATTGATCCACAGCATATGAACCAAATGCATCAGTCAACTTTGTCATTAAATATTTAATAACACCACTAACATTATCAACATTCTGTGCCGATGATTGATTAGTACACTTATTTGAAAAATTTGAAAAAGTATGATGAAAACCTTTATTATTTAAACATTTCAGACAAGAAATATTTGATATAATGTGTGTGCCTTGAAGTAACCAAGGTTCAAGTGTTTTTACCAAAATAGCCGACTTCCAACCGACGCCAGAGGGAAAAGCTTTCAGTCTCGTCGCTCTAGTTTTTTTATCCAATGCACCTAAAACAATCAATCTTCCAATACGTACAGCACCTACTTCTACTTTGTTATCTTCTCCTCCTAATTTATCAGCCTTTAGTGCTACGGCTCTCGCACAAACTTCTTGAATTGCTCTCCACACGGTTCGCAATCGATAAATATCCATGTTGACTTCTTTCAATACTAAATCTATCGATGACTGCACTGCCCAATGATAAGTCAATGCGAACAGTTTTCCTAATGGAATTCCAAATCTGTCGAAGAACAAAAGACGTCGCACGGGACTCAATCTTGAGCATCTAAACAAACAGATATATTCATGTTTGAAAATTCTCCTATATAATATTTTTTATTTTATTTTATGTACTTATAGACAATCAAGCCAAAACTATTGAAATTATCAAATGACAAGACTGGATTAATGACTGGACTAGAACTAACCCAATAGTTAATCTGGTCTTATTGTTTGATTACATTTATTATTTAATTATATTATTTAAAATTAATTTATTATAATTTCCTATTAAAATACAACAGACAAAAAACAAACCTAGCATTAATTTTATTTAACAGTGAGTTACAATGAATCGTGTTTTAATTTTTGATAAATTATTAAATTATCAATAAATGATTATAAAAAATTTAACTGAATTAACTATTAATCTATTAATACAAAAAATAAACTGAAGTTACACTTGTTTTCAAAATTGATATTAATCATAACTGCAAAGAATTCATAATAAGATTACTGCAGTAATCTTTCTCGTCTATAATTAATATGTGCTTATCAAAGTGTACATTCTAAACTTTTTTTTAAAATGATTCAGACAATAATTACTGTATATCCTTCATTAGTGGAAGTTACATTCCTTGGAAAATTTACATTGATGCAGTGTAAATAACAATGTTTGAACAAAAAAAAAAAGAAAAAACAATCTTTATTAAGCTAGTCAGAGAACAGATGATAACTGTTATAAAACTATAATTGAATTTAAAATAGATAAAACACACAAAAAATTATATCTTTAAAATATTTAAAAAATTCCAAACAACTTACAGTGCACAGTTTTTTGTTTTAATTTAATTGTTCAAACGAAAACTAAAATGCAACAACATTAAAATCTGTCATGTCTTCATCTGATTGGTCAAAGGCATTGACTTATAAAATCCACCCAGCATATATTCCCAATTTTCTATAATAATAGCATAACATGTTGCACAATTCCATATTTCTGTGCTTATAATCCATAGAAAATTGCTAGAACAAAAATAAAATCGTCCCATAATCTTCCCGGTGTATACCCATACCTACGGAACATATATATTAATCATAATTACAATCTAAATCAATCCCTTTTCAAACTGTCTTTTAAACAGATAATTCATGAGTTATAAGCATGAATATATTGTATTTATAAAATTTAATACTACTGAAAATTCACATATATGTACTATCTTCTAAAATTGACATCTAAATATTTATCTGTTAAATATTTTATAATATAGATGTATATAGGAATAGTCATGTAATATAGGCCTAGCAGAGCTACAGTTTGGTCACCAAGATTATATTATATTATATTAAATGGTACATAACAATGATAAGATAACACTATGGTATAAAGCAGGTGTGGCTAAACTTTTATCCCTTAGGGGCTACTTTTTTGGTAAAATATAGTCTGTGGGCAACTATGAATATGGGCAAATAATTTTAGGATTTTTATATGCGCATGCATTAACATTCATTTGCATTGTTCATTGGGATAAATACAAACAGTATGAGTACGTTGAACAGACAGTCTATTATTTTAAGAATAAATTATCGAATTAAGATTTTTAAACATTAATTTAAGTGAAAGCAAATTGTTCAACTTTAGCTTTGCGGGCTACTTTCAAAACATTTGTGGTCGACCAGTCAACCACATTGACTGTGTTGTCCATCCCTATGTGTTGGCCATCCCTGGTATAAAGACTATTATCTCACAATACTATAACATAATATGTATATTTATATAATACTAGAAATTTCCCCACCAAGCATGACAGAATACTTTTTATGAGAAAGTAGAGATTGAAGAATTGAGAAGAGTAAGATTTCAAGAAATTCAAAAAAGTTGCTAATATTTCTACAAAATAAGGCCCTTGACAAAGCCATTCTTACTCGATGTTGCTCAAGTCAGACTTCATGACCTTCACAGTCTCAGTTGTTATTCTTTTAGACCTAGAAATTACCCAATCAATTTTACTCTTATGCTTTTATCTAAACATTTTAAGCACAAAATAGCAAGTCTTTAATTTCATGTTGATAAAACAAAGATAAATTGTATATATATTAGTTAGATGAGTGATAACATTTTCTAAATAATGAATTTGTTAGATTGTTACTCCCGATTGGATAATAGAACGTCACATGGTCACAATGGAATGAAGTTTTTAAAAATCTGTTATAGAAGTGACACTATATAGCTATCTTTTTTAAATGTTTGAATTTAATGAAGTAAATTTAAAATATGCCATTTGCCAAAATATTTTAAAATGCAACTTAAGGGAAATTTTGTCATCAAGCATGAACTAAATGAAGTCACTGACGTCACTGCAACATAAGTGCAATCACAAAAAATCCAGAATCAATAAAATGTTTATTCTATAGCTAATATTTCCACAAAATAAGTAGCCTATACTTTCTATCAGAACATAAAATGAATATAACCAAAATTTCATCAGAATTAGAGAAAAATTCCAAGAGTTATAAGGAATTCACACACACGAACAACAGCTTTTATACATTAATATATTATGTGGACTTTGAATATAAACCTTCCAATTTATAAATGTTTATTATATTCAAATCAGTTAGTAAAGGAGTTATTCACACCTATATTTTACATTTCTTAATCCAGTAATAAAAAAAGTTGTAAAAAAATTAATTAATAAAAAGAATTTATTAAATTCTATTTGTAACTATATATGTATTTAATGTCAATTATTTCTTTCTTTTGCAACTTACCTAGGATTACGACACAGCCATTTATATCCATCAAGAGCAGATGGATCAGGTGTTAGCTGCATGAAACCCATGGCGCAAATTCGACATAATGGTTGTGAAGGAAATATCCTCATTTTCAGTAACCAATGTATAGGTGTATCAACAAATCCATTTTCAAATAATTTATTTGCTGAAAAAAATCATTTTTATTAAGTAAATTTACTTAAATTTTATTTTGATAACATACTATGTATAATAAAATTAAATTATTGGATTAATAAAATTTCCATTTAAAATGTAGTTAAAGCATGGTATACCATAGGAAAAATAAACAACAATCTTTTAGTATCTTTTTAATTAATATTGATTACCTAAAGTTCAAACAACAAAATTATATTTGTAATACGAGTATGGTACTAAAATTAAGAGTAAAGTCTTCAGATTTGTTAAATATGAGCAGAATTGCATACAATAAATCTCTAAAACATTGAAAAATATTAAAATTTTTAAGTAATAATGACAAAATCAATATATCATGGATGGCCAACCCGCAGCACGCCTGCCACAATGTGGCATGGTGGAGTTTTATAGTGTCTCTGTCTATCAGCAAGACTGACTGGAAAGTTCAAAACAACTATAAGGTAAAGATGCCTATTAAGAGATAGGCGCCAAATATGAGATACCAAGGTTTTGGCCAAACTATTATCGGCAACTATTTGGCTCTAGTGCTTTTCGAAGTGTCCTGGCAATAGCTCCAAACGTGTGTCAGTGCACGCTGGCCAGAGGTGCTGTTAGATCGTGGGGGTGCAGATTTTCACAAAAGCACAAAACAAATTTTTTGACATTAAATGTTTACGAGGTATGTAACAACGTTATTATTACGCTAAATTCTTTTAATTTACATTCATTGTATCAATTATACGGTCAATTTCATGACATTAGTGCAGTACTATTGCTTTCTTTGTCAGCAAAAAAAGTAGGCAGCCGTTTTGTAAAATTTGAATGTGTTCCCAATATGAGACACATGAGGGTTCCTAATATGAGATATCTCATTTCATATATGAAATGAAAGTATACGTATTAGTTTAAGTTCTTTTTTATATATTTTAGATGGCCCCAATTAAAAGGAAAACCTGGCACCACAGTGCCATGATACGAGCCGTGGATGCAGTACGGAGCAACCAAATAGGTTACTTAAACGCATCAAAACAATTTGGTGTTCCTAAGGATACCCCAGAAAAGGCCGGATGGCCAAGAGGTCACGGTGATAGCCTACCGCTCTGGGGGACCCGGGATCGAATCTGGATGGGTCAAGACTGTCCAGAATCTGGGGTACCCCTAGTATCTCTTAATAGGAGACCATTTACCTAAGACGTGATTTCGGACTTTTTTCATTTTATCTAATATAACTAAAAATGTATTATGCTTAGGACTAAATAGCAATTATATTGTTAAATATATTAAATTCCCTATTCAAAATTGTAATTTGTAAAGCTCCAAGTGTAATAGTTATTTTTTTATAGTCAAAAATAAAAATGGTATCTCATATTCGGCATCCTTACCTTACTGTATATACAGCATAAGGAACAATTCACCAGTGAGTCTCTTATTAACTTTTTTGGAATTCTGAATGCCACCCAATTTGGCTTATATTTTACTTTTTATATCTACATACAAGATTCCTATTTTTTTTTTTTTTAAGAATTTGGGTTTTGACTATAATTAAAATATTGTACTGCATGCAATAAGCTCATATGATACTGATAAGAAAATGCAAATAAAATTAAATTCTTTTACATTTGTATTTGAAATATTCTCTTATTTATTGTTTTTGTACTTGGGAAAACAGCTTGTCTTCAATTTAATAAAAATTGCAAGGACAAATAAATTTTTTAAATTTACAAAACTTTAAAAAATTCAGTAAAGCAGACAATAGTGTCTTCTTATGTATTCTCTTTACACATACAAGGAAAATTAAGTAACAATAAGAAAGTATTAACTTACCAACTATTTGTTTTTCAATGTTTAAAAGATCATCAGATACATTTATCGTTTTTGGCCTTAATGATAAAATAGTATGCATACTGAAATCTTTATTTCCACCTTTAACTTCAGGAATATCTTTAAATGATATTAAAGTATCATCTGCAACCAGTTCTCCAATATTCTCTGAATTTTCATTCGCAACTGAAGCTTTAGTTTGTTGCTGAGGTAGTGACGTAACTAATTTTACCTTTTTTAAAAAAATAATAAAATTTAAATTTTATTTCTTTATTAAGGAAATGCATCAATTTTTCAATGTTTAAAATTTATTTTACATGTATACAGTGTGCCAATCAAATAATCAGATTGCACGTATACACACTGTATTTTAACATAAGAAGTAAATTTATTACATGGTTAGACCTGTTAATGCATGCTCTTTCCAAAATGTGCAAGCTAAAACTTGGGTATGTTCCAAAGCTCAACTGCAAGTCACTGCTAATTAGTTTAGTAGGACATGAAGACATTAAGCAGTTTCAAGGAAATATTTGTTGAGAGAAAACTGTAACTAGAACGAAGACTGATATCAAGTAAAACACATTAAGCTTACAAAATTCACAATTTCTGCTGTTGTATCATTAGAAAATATTTGGTTTTTTAAATAACTTTGACAATAATACTCTGCCACAAACTTTAAACAAGTAAAAATGAATAAACATAATTTAATTTAGATTAAATTATTTCTGTAATTATTCTACCTATAAAATTTTAAATAATTTACCATTTTTCAATTTTGTAGATATGTTAGTTATATAATTGTTGTTGTTTTTAATCAGTTTGCATTATCATTGTTAACAAACTAAAATTTTTCCACAGTATCTTTAACATATTTCAACAGTTTTCATTTGTAACGAGTGTGTTGTAAGTATGTTGAGCTCATTACTGATAGATGTGATGAGACTGGGAACATTTTGTTGAAATTACATCATTATTACTGATTTTTAAGTTGAGCTTTCTAACACACCTGTTTTGATTTATGACAGAAAGAGTAACAGTAATTGTATGCACATCATCAGCCTAATTATTAATTATTATTTTAATAAGTAAAATAAAAAAGCAGGCTTTATTGAATATAATTACATGTATGTATATTTATATATTCACTAATGAACTTTTCTTACTATATATTTAAATAACTAACTACTATTTAATATATATTTAATTATATATTATTTTAAAAAATCAAATATTTTTAATCATAGCAATAAACTGAACAATGCACTGTAATATAAGAGTCATTGCAGGTAATAGTCTGCAGATGTTAAATGATTCACTCAATCATATCTACTCTGATTTTAGATCTTTTGATAATCGAAATTTATATTATTGTTTTTACCAAACATATATTTCATTAAAATTAACATAGTTGTAAAAATAAATATTTTTTCTAACATAATATACAGATTAAAATACTAATGCATTTTTATTATACAACTATTTGTTAAAATCAATTCTTTATATATTTCTTTATATGTCTTTACATATTATATGTATAATAAAATAATTTAAAATCTTATAGTTGAATTTATATTATACATTTGAAACCTTTAATTTAAAGAAAATGTAAAAAAATTCAAATTCTGTAAATAAATCTTTCAAATTATTATTAAACAACATTAAAAAACTAAAATCAGCTTCTTCATGAATAATATTCTATTCATTTACAATATTCTGATACTTAATTACAGCTTTCATGCCTCATTAATAACCTATAAATATAGGCTTTCCTTTCACATTATTTTATTCCATATATAATAGTTCTATATTTGATATCCAACATTAATATAATTATTCTTTATTTCATAACAATTAATATTTTAGAGATTACCCATTTATAAAGTTACTGCTAATTCTTATTAATAATAATGCTTAATACTTGAATAATATATTTGCTATTTCTTCTTAATCTGTTTATATTAATCTGTTTACTATTTATCTCATTCTTACATTTGCATTACAGTGTTAATAAATTCCATAATGGTTATTATTATTTATATAATAATATTGATCAAATTTAATGTCACTATTAAAACTAATTAATGATTCCAAATCTCCAGTATTTATTTATTTAGCATATAGCTACACATCTAGTTAGTAGACAGAATAGAAAGCAAATCACAAATGTAAATCCAAATCAAAAGCATAGTTCAAAGCACTTTCAGTCACAACCAGGAAATCACTCAGTTCTCCCAGATAGGATCTCATTAAACAATCTTCCAAAATATATTGTATAGGTTGTCTTTCTGCACCACAATCGCACTGTGGGGATGCAACCTTTTCCAATTTAAAAAGTTTGTCTCTGCATATCCCACGTTTTGTCAAAATCCTATTCAACACACTCCAAGAATACCTGGGTAATTCAAAGTTAGATGGTTACTTTGTAATACAGGGGAGTTGTTCACTTTCCATTGGAGAGACATCAGCCCATAGCTTTTCCCACGATTCAATATGTTTGAAATTGCTAGAATTCAGGGACTTAGCTCTTAAGAGAGGGGGGATGTCTCAATCTAAGTCTATTTATGTTGAGGTCATCGATATCCTGGTGAACCAGAAATTGTGGATTGATCAGTATTTTCCTATGTACCTTGAACAGAGCATCATCCCTTAGAAGTACAGGTGGGGGGATATGACTCAAAATAGGTAACCAATAAATAGGAGTAGATTTAATAGTATCCATAATGATGTGCAAGGTATGTTTAATTAGGCGTATAATTTTTTAATGTGAGCACTGTTCATCCAAACCAGTGCATAGTATTCTGCTGCAAAAAGAAGCAAGCCAAGAGCAAAAATCCATAATGTAGACGTTGAAGAGCACCATGTAGTTCTGCATAACTTTTGGAGGATGCTGTTTCTGGTTTTGACTTTGGCAGTAAGACTCATCAGATGTGTTTTAAATGACAAAGTCCTGTCTAAAGTGACACCAAGATATTTTGGATTCTTATTGTATTTCAGTAGATTGTTTTCAAAATAAATCTTTAAATCTTCACTTGCCAGTTAGTTATTAAAGTGAAAGCATGTAGCTTCAGCTTTTGTTATACTTGGCTGGAGTCTCCATTGACAAAAATATTGCCCTAGAGTAGATAAATCTTGTGTCAGGGTTTTCTCAGTTATTGTAAGGTCTTGTCTTGTGGCAATCACCTAATCATAAGCATATCCAAATTTCCTTGCATTTGTTTGAGGCAAATCAATTATGTAAAGACTAAAAAGCAGTGGTGCCAGGACAGATCCCTGAGGTAGGCCATTATTTAGTTTTCTTATCTTACTTCTTAAATTTTCCAGGATAACTTGAAAGTCAGTTATTTAACATCTTGTCAATTATCTTAAACATTTTCAAGCAGGGTATCACCCAAAGCAGCTTATAAAGTAGGCTATGCCACCAGACAGTGTCAAATACTGCAGTGAGATCAATATATACCGCAGATGTTTTTAGTTGCCTTTGGTATCCAGCCTCTATAAAAGTTGTGAAGGCTGTGCAGCTCCTATTTGAACAAAAACCAGAATGTTCTCAAAAATTGTATTACTTAGTCTGTTGTAAATAAGTCTCTCTAAAAGCTTATACATCACACTCAGGAGTGAGATAGGTCGATAACTCTCTGGTCTATTATTAGGTTTTCCAGGTTTCAGAATAGCTATGATTTTAGCTTGTTTCATAGCTAGAAGAATATTATCTTCCTGTAGGATGTCAATAAAGAAACAGGCCATCCATTGCTTAGTGTACTTCCCACTGTGTAACAAGAATTCAGAATGGATACCATCATTTCCAGGGGCTTTACCGATTTTTATTTGTTTAAAAGCAGTGGAGATTTCTCCAGTAACAAAGGGTAGTGAATATGCAGTATCATATGTACATTTAGCTTTGGGGGACATAAATTATTTTTTGATCTTAGTTGTGAATTCACAATCTCTAAGAGCTCTAGATGTATTTAATATATGTTCTGCAATAATATTTCTCTACCTGGTTTGATGGTTGTCCACCCAATCTTCTAAGCAGGTACCATGCCTTCCTATTTTAATGTTACTATTAAAACTAATTAATGATTCCAAATTTCCAGTGATTTCACTATAAAAAAATTTTTCACTATATAGATTCAAAATATTTTATATTCTGAAATCAGTAATTTAATGCACTAACATAAAAATCCAAATCAATTTCTACATGGTCTTCCAAAAAAATGCTACCAGCTTAAATTATTATAATTATGTTAATAATTCATTATCTCAGAATGTTGTAATGTACATTAAAACTGGATGATCATCTAAATTTCACATTTTTCCAATGCATGTACCTCATGTCACATGGCACACATCCAACTGACACTAAAATTTCTCTTATACTCACTACAGCATATTTGTTGTCACTCCACTCATAGTAGCCACAATTCTACAACTCCCGCAGATTGTACTGTGAACATTGATGAGTGATTCCACCTTTGCGAAATATGGAACACACATAACTCCTCTGTTGCAGAATTGTCATTTTAATTTATGTCACTTCATAGAGATGGTAAACAATAAGACATTTGAATGTGGATGGAAGATAAAACTTTACGGTTACTCTATTGATTGACATATGTACTTCTCCGATAATAATTAACATAATTACAGTCATTTAAAATGGTAAATTCATTTTGGAAGACCCTGTATTATAAATGAAATATTTGTATTTCTGAACCATTTTATTTCTTATAAATATATTTTCAAATTTTATTGTAATTTTCTGTTGGAATGGCCTGATGGAATAATAATTTATAAATTAATCAAGACAACTTACAGGAACTGCAGGAACAGGAATTACTGGTTGAGTAGCAACATTGGATACTTTCAAAACTTGAATTGTTTTGCCAGAAACTGCTGATTCTAAAAAAATGTTAAATATTAAAAATTTTAAATAATTTATGTAAAATTATTTTAAATTTTTACTATATAGTAATAATAATATTTTATAAATACTGTTATCTAATCTAATTAATGTGAATACAAGTTTATTTAAATATTCTAAATTTAGATTCCAGAAATATTTAAATTCTAATAAATATTTTAAGAAATCATTAATATAATTTATCAGTGAAAGAGTAAAAAAAATAAAAAAAATTTCTAATGAAGAAAATACAATTGATGATCAAATATTAATTTTGAATCTATATTAATGACAAATAATTTAAATTATTTTTTTATTATTTACAATGATATATTATTAACATTTATAAATTTCATATTATGACTCCCAAAGAGATAATAGAAATAAATACTCTTCTTCAACTCTTAACAAAATGACCAGAAAGTACGCCAAGTAGCATCAAAACTCAAAGAATTTGGAATACAACAGCAATTAAAAGAAAATAATACAACAAACTTGGAGAGAAGACACTACTAAAACCAACCTAAATCACATATAGTTCTGCTCCTAATATAAATCTAAACATATTATACTTTACTTTTTTTACTTTATTACTACAATTTTTTGTTATCAAACCCACATATCAACTCACCCAGAGATATATCTGCTACATTTTTTTGCAATTACTATCTTCACTGTGTAATGAATAAATATATAGCAAATATTAAAACTAACCCTGACTAAAGAAATCCATTAAGATCCAAGACAACTTAGACAAAAACAATTCAATCAGTCAATTCTAGACTTATGAATTCCCACCACATTTCAACAATAACAAGATCATTGTCAGACAATCTAAACAATGAATACTAATCTTCAACAAATAATGCTAAAGGGGTTTGAAACTTTGTACAATAAAATTTCTACAAATCATTTATTTCTTGAACTAAACACTATCACTGATACTCTGGTAAAGGTACTGAAAATACAGAATTTAGAAATAGAATTGAGATATTAGAAAAACTCAAAAGAACAATCTAACTAAAGAAGATATCTGGAAATACAGCTGGTCTTACATAATAGTAAAACTAATGATCACATGATTACATCATCACTACACACAACTTTCATCAAACTTATGTAAATCAGTGCAACCTGCTATTAGACATTGAAAATACAGAGGGGGTGCAAAAGTAGGTATACAGTTGTTATTATGGAAAAAACACTTACAGGGAAAATAGAAAAAAAAATCATTTATTTTTATGTACAAATTAAATCACAAATAAGGAATACAAACTAATAAAAGATATTAAAAATAATAATAACAAACACCAAACATTTGTATTTCTCAGATTCTCAACTGTTTATCTACTTTTGCACCCCCTCTGTATAACACCTAAAAATATTAGTGATATCTCCTTTCTTGGTAAAAGAAAAACTTAGTTAAAATCTCCTTGAAATTTTTTGAATCATACCTAAATTACCTAAACAACATATAATAACATCTTAAAGCCCGAGTAGATATTTAGGCGATCGTTTGGTGATTTCTTGTACCTAAACAACCCCAGAAACTGACAATATAATATTACCTTGTGAATTTTTTTGGTAATTGTTAGATTTGTTAATAAAATTTTCATTAATACATTACCTGGAACTCTACAAACTGAGTTTCCAGAAAGAGGATCAACAGTCATTGTTCCAAGCACTGTACCAGTTTTTGAATCGACAACAATCTTGCATGAATTAGAATTTATTAATTTTCCAGATAATAGTAAAGGTGGCATAGCAGATTTATTCGTTGTTGTGGTCTATAAACAAAAAATTATGATATTAATTTTAAATTTAGTGATAACCAACAGAAAGTTTATCAAAAGACGCTTTCATCTAAAAATTCATCTAAAAACATTTATGTAAGCTTATAAAGGTGAGATAATATTTAAATATATTGTCTCACCTTTTGAATATGAAAGTTTAAAATAAATCTTTTACAACTATTTTTTTCAGATAAATAAAGGATGTTCTCCTCAAATGTCTCTAGTTTTAAACTGTTCAATAAAATCCATTTGTTCAGTTATATGATAAAAATGTGTTAGAGAATGTTGGTCACTACTTTAAATTTCATGTGCATACACTTGAAAGTGTTGCTGATGCTGATACTGCAATGATCTAGATCTCCATTGCCACAAGGTCTAGAACACATTTCTTGATTCATCCCAATCACTTGACATTATCTCTTTAAACGTTTTTCTTTGTGAATATGTCAAGGATCATATGTATGCTATAGAAGTGCCAGACATGAAAGCCTGGTATACAAGAATCATAAATGCCATTAACAGCATGACTCCTAACATGATGGCTACATTAGGTTGCATGCTGCTTGTCACATCAGGAGCATACATAGAAATTTACTGATTTAATGTAATGTAGACGTACTTTCTATTACCATAGTCTACAGTACTGCAGTCACATTTCTTTTTGCAAAATTAATCCATAAAACTAGAGATGTTTGAGGGGAACACCCTGTAAGATTTCATTTGTAAACTTTTTTAATTTAATTTGGAACCACATCATATATAAAACTGATTATTAATAAAAGTTATTATAAACTATGATGAATTTCATATATGCTTTCAGATAACTTTTATGAAACAAATCATTCCCTTAAATGTAAAGATACTTACACTAGGAGCATTAGCAAGAAAAATTGTTGGTGGCTGAGAAGTTGTTTGAAGCAACTGGATAGGTGTTTGTGGCTGACCTATCATCACAGGCATATGATTTACAGTATTCATTTTTGATTGAGAAAACACAGGAAACACAGATGTAGCATTTGTAGATGTGGAAGTCGATCCAACAGGTATCAAGTTATTATTTTCAATAGGCTTTCCTGCAGTCAACGCAGAGTTACTGGTGACCGTTTTTGATGGCAAAGTGGTCATTTGTGTAATTGGAGTAGTCAGAGAAGTTAATAAAACTGCTTCTGTTACAACAGGTAGTTTGGAAACAGCTAGTGAATTATTTACAGGAGGAGAAACAGTCTTTTGAACTAAAGTATCATGAATACTTTTATCAGATATATTGAAATCTTCAGAGAGAAAATTTGATTTCATATTAGCATCTTCAGGAGGAAGAAGACTAAGATCTGTGCAATACGTTATTTTGGCATTTGTTACTTTTAAATTATATAATCTCTTAAGGACACTATCGTATTCTTGTCTTGCTCTGCGATAAGCATCTACTTGGGTCTGAGTTAATAACTCTTCATAACACTCCATCATCAGATCAATATTATTTTCCGGTTTGATAATAATTAAAGGCTCCTTCTTTTTAGTTACATTTGCTGTATCAAACTGTGTAAAAGCTGTTGAATTATCTTTCTTTTCCTTACAAGAATTCGGTTCGGCAAGCTGATATTTCTGAACGGTCTTCGATATTTTTGCAACAGCCACTCTCGCAGCTCTCTTTTCTTTAAATTTGAATCTACATCTTTTCTTTAAATTTGAATCTACTTCATCCTACAATGACAAAAAAATTAAACTGATAATTTTTAAAATACCAAATAAATTGTTTTCACTTCTTAAAACAATTTCTTTCTTTTCAATTTTCATTGTAAAGATTAAATTTTGCTGCATTTTAAAACAGTTTTTTGAAATTTTAAAATAGAGCGGGCACTAAATACTTAATGTAAAAGAACAAATACCAAATACAGCATAACTTCTAATGTGTAAAAGTGAAAATCAATAGTCTTAGTAAAGTTGGCATGGAGTGCTTAAAAAATTCTTTTCGAAGATTTAAGTTTGTATTTTCCTGAATACACATTTAAATCAATACATTTAAATAAATGTTACTGAATCATTGCACATTTATATATTAACATAATTATTTTATTTTTAATTTTAATTTAGAAAAAAGTATTAACATTAAAAATATTCTTAAAATGTTCATATAGTAACTTTGTAATAATTGTATAGATAATAAACAATGTTGAAATGGTCTCTTTGGAATCAAGATAAACAAAAGAAAAAATTACAACTATATGTGGTCATCACTAATGGCTTAGATATAACTTTTTAAGAGATTATCTTAAATTTAAGAAAGAATAAAAATTATTACAATTCAAATATCAAATGAACAGATAGATTCCTTATCAGGCTATAAGGCTAAATAATTACTAAGCTATTTGGCAGGAAACAGGCCACCAGCCCACCATCTCTTGTAAAATATAATAATTATAAATAAATTAATTAATTAAATTTAATTTAGCTATACAGCCTGACAAAGAATTCAGCTGTTTATTCAGTATTTGAAATAACTATTGGGTTACACATATTTATGCTTCTTATTTTAAATTCCTGTGAAATCAGAATGTTAATTATAATCACCCTGTATACACTGCACATGCTGAGTACTGTTGACTAAACTGGGAACTATTATATTTTTTAGAGGGCTTAGTCAGGCCACTGACACATACAGCTGTAGCTACTGTTTTAAATAATATATAAATTTTCAATATTAGTTATTTCTATAAAGTTAATTTTATACATTCATATTCATGTTTTCATATTTATCTCATATATTTTAATGTAGAAATAAAACATGCTATTTCCAATATAGTTTTCTTACTGTGTTACAGAATCAATGCATAATCCTAACTTACCTCAGAGTCTGATGAGTCATCGTACAGTTTTCTTCTTTCGTGTAAACGTTTTAATGATTTTCGATTTACCTTCCCGTCGTCATCACTGCTGCTTAACAGAATCACATCACTTTCACTTTCGTTTTCGGTGTCATCCGTATTCTTTGGTTTAGCGAGATGTAATTCGGGAACAGAACCTCCTTTTAGTAAAGTCTTTCTGCCATTAGTAAAATCTTTTTGTTTAAAATGCGAAGAACACACTTTGTTTTCACTACTTTTATTGTCTTTTATGCCCAAGAGATCGACCCATAATTCACGGAGCCATTCCTCTTTCGGTAAATTGTGCCATGTAAGTTTTGTATCGTTTGTTGTATTATTGCAAGATAAAGCAGCACACACCTTTGTCATTGCAAAATTACTAAATGGTAAGGTAAACATGAACAATTCGTATGTTTAAACATTCACTACAAAATAAAAATTCTCTCTTGTGATAGCTGGAGAAAGATACAATAAAAATAAATATTTAATAAACTATTTAAAACATATCCATAAGTTAAAAATATGAAAATTTATAATTATATTAAATTTAAACTTTATAATTTTTATAATTAATAAAGCATTATTAATAATTTCTTTCTATTATTTCCCTCATAAGAATTACCTAACATAAATAATTATTAGAAATAATACTTTGGACAATGAGAGTATCTCCATTTATGTAATATGAAAATTCCAGTTAAAGGCATATTATATCTATAAATTTGTTGGTGAATAAAATCAAATATTACAGATGTAGATGTATAGATGATAATAGTAGAGATGGAAAAAGCTACTAATCTTGACGATTTTTGATTTTTCAGACATGTTTTTCATACAGTCAAACATAGGCATATATGTGTGCAGATAATCCTCGTCACCTTGCTTAGCTTGCATCTGCTTTCAAATTGCACCTGTCAATTTAAAAGCAGATGCAAACTAAGCAAGGTCATGAGGATTATCTGCAAGTTTTAATTTTTAATTATGAACTTGTCAAACAGCATTTTGTTCATCTAAACTTATCAAAAGTTTATAAAAAGTTGAGAAATTCTTTGCACACTGTAGACATATTCATCTGTCATCATAATTTTTCCCTGAACTATTTTAAAGGCATGCCTTCCCTTTACTTCTTGTCCATTCACTTTTTAATTGATATTTGAACCTATACAATAACTTCACAAGTCAGCAAACCAAACAGCACTTTAATTAAACTCTGCTATAGTGATGCAACAAATAGTATATTCTGCCTCAGACCTAATAGCCGAATATTTGGCCAAACTGCTCAACTTGATTAATGCATGTACGAAAATTGGCACGCAAACCGCATTATGGCAAGGATTGTGCACTCTGTTCTCTATTGGCCCACTGTCACTACACTTTGCCAATCACGTTAATTCTTGACAGTTGTAGCAAACAGACATGAGTGTCATAGCAGTATGTGATAAGTGATGATATCAAATGTGGATAACAATGAAATTACCTACACATGTAAATAACGGAAAAAGAACAGAGAAGGACCATGTAGTGAAAATGTGAAAATAAATATGGAGGAAGCCTGGGGCCATTCGGGCTACCAAGCTGTCTGGGACTTCAGTTATGATAAATAATTTTGTACAATGAAACAAAAAAGTTAATTTAATTTTCAAGTTTATAATAAGGGATGATTTCATAAAAATGCTTTACAGATCATTAATTATTATTTTTTCACATTTTATGACCTAAGTTTCGATCTAATGTGCCCACGAAGTAAAAATTTTCAAACAAATTTTTTACCCTTTTTCACCCCTTTAGGGTTGAATTTTGTATAATGTTTTCTTAGCAAACCTAAACTTTACAAAAGGAACACACCCTCAAATTTTTATGTTTCCAGCACCAGTAGTTTTGGCTCTGCATTAATTATCCTATCAGGACTTGTTCTTTTATATACGAGTGAGTATATGGATGACTAAACTACATAATAAGTAAATAGTTTTCATTTAATTTGTTATCTTTTTTTTTATCTCTTAAAAAAATAACTTAGTTATATTACTTTTGCTTTGATCTTTTACATAAATAAGCAAAAAATTGCACTTTCTCAAACTTGAAATGTATGTTCAGCATTAATAAAAGTTACCAAAATGGTTAATTTACTGTATTTTTGTTATTTCTTACTCCTGTTTTTAGGTACTCAGTATTCGGCCAAACAGCGAAACATAGGCTTAATACCGAATAGTAACTGAATAATCATTGCATCATTACTCTGCTAATGTTTTCAGAACTTTTATAAGGACCATCATCAGAGTGTTACATTTGGAACATCAAATACAATACAAATCAAAGTGTTTTAATCTTAATTTAACATGGTAATTGGTTGAAATTAATAACATACAAATAAACAAAACCAGTCTGATCAAACCACCGTATTAGTAAAAATAAAATTAAATTAAAATGAGAAGGTTATTGTATAAGTTTAAGTCAGTATCCTTATTTAATCAGTTTTGTTAGTAAATTAATTGATATTACAGTGGTGCCTCGTATAACGTACTTAATCCGTTCCAAGTGCACGTCCGTTAAGTGAAAAGTCCGTTATACGAAACGCATTTTCCCATAGAAATACATGTTAAAACATGTAATTCGTTCCGCAGCACAAAATAACCGTACTGTACCATAAAAAAATGAAAATGGAGCAGTCACCAATTATGCCGGGTAGTCAGATGTTGTGAGGAGGAGGTGGAGAATCACTTTATTCACACATTCATACAGATACAGACTTTTTACACATTGCAACAGGTCTCTTTTTATTGTTTTTTAATCGGAATCAGATTTAGGAGAGGCTACCGGAGATTGCAGGGTCAACTCCTCTTGTTCCATCCTTTGTCTTTTGGCAGCTGGCTTCTTGAAAAACATGTCCAAGGTGGTCTGTTTCTCTTTCTTCTTCAACACCTGTCAGAAATGACGGGCAAGGGTGTCAATGTAGAGATCATTGATACTGTTGGCCTCAACTGTGTTTGGATAATGAATGTTGGTAAACTCCTGAACCTGTCCCCATTCGACAAGGAAGTTTCTGTCAACTTTCATTCCTTCTAATGATTTCTTGCTTTGTTTCAATTGAAAATCACCTTTCTGTTTTTTTAGAAGCCATGATTTGCACAACACTTGAATAAATGTAAATACCCTGCACTGAGGTGATGTACGTAATAAACAAGGGAGCAAGCCAAATCACAACAGGAGCTCTGTACTTCAGATATACTAATAATATATTCTAATAATATTAATATGTTATAAAAATAGCAGATTGTCATTGGCAACGGCAAAAGAGTGGAAACGTCATTTGCACTTGTTCGCAGAAAGTCCATTGTTTGCCTAACGTAACTGCCAAACGGAAAGTCCGTTGTTCGCAACATCCGTTATTTGAGGCGTACGTTATACAAGGCACCACTGTATTTGACTATTCTATATTCTACTTGAACTTGAATCTCAAAAAATAATAAGTTTTTGGCAATTTCTCCTATCAATACAGATAATCTTCAACTTTTAGACAACTTGCTCTCTTGTACATGATACTTTGATACACCTAAATTATTTTTCATATTCCAAAGCATCTCACATGAATCTTATGGAAAATGAGTCCCAGGGGATTTAGCTGAAATTTTTTATATTTTGAAGTTCTAGTGGTCGTGACCAAAAGTCTCCATAAAAACAAAGTCAAGAACAGGACATTTGTGAGTTATCAAGTATCCAAGAAGCAAAAACAGTATAATTCATGCATATATTGTGGAAAACTTAAATTTTTTGTTTCAAAATATAAAATGATGTTTTCAAATATTATTGATCAATGCTATATAGATTTCCTTATGAGAAAATCATTCATCATGTGAAACAAATGAGTTTGATTCTTGTACTATTTGGGTTCATAGCACAGTACATTCTGCTATATAGTACGTAGATGGCCTTCTGGCAAGAGAGTCATTCCACCAAGACTTGATACCAGCTGAAAAAGATCTCCTATGGGACATTTTGAGGATGGATGGACATATATATACAAATATCTCCTCAAGTTATCAAGACTTGGTAGAATGACTCTTGCCAAAAAGGCACCAAATACAGCAAACGTAATGTAATATATAGTTTGGTGAGCTGTGAACCTTAACAGTACAAGAAGGATGCCTAAGTCCTGAGATGGGGTTCATCTCACTTCAGTCAGTATCAGTCTGTGGCAGGTGATAACTCCACCAGTCACACTATAGACTGAAACTTCCAGCTGTGGACTTATATATAAGTCCACAGCTGGAAGTTTCAGTATACATATGTGAGATGTTTGTCACAACTGAAATCATTTCCACATTAATTAATATATATATATATATTTAATTGTGACAAACATCTCACATATGCAATTCATAGCTATATATTAGATTTAGTAATTATTTTTCAATTTTTTTGTAATCTATAATTTTAATGATTAACTATTAACATATAAATGATTATGCATGTATGTACACATAGAAAGGAAAATGTTAAGTTATTGTTAACTGTATTAATTACTTTGATTACTGTCAATTAAAGAAATTGATTTAAAGTCATTTAATTAAAGATAATAGCCTACTATATAAATTGCCATTCAAGGACACTAATGAAAAATGCAGAAGAATAAACTTACTGCCAATATATTTTTGCTTTTATTAGACACAAAATTCAATTCATTCATTAGTAAATTTTTCTTAATTAATAAATAAATGTGCTAATGAAAAAAGTTACATAAAACATTCCTATATTTCACTCACAGTATAATCATCGTAAAATCTTCTTTGTTTATCATTTAAGAAGAAATACTATTACAGCAGCTACTATATAAAATACTTAACACAAAGTGAAAAAAATGACAATAAAAAAAAGAGGTTATTTAGGTCACTCGTGAAACTTTAGTAATGAATAAAAAAAAAACCACCTGGCCTTGGCTTCAATTTTAAATCAGTGCCGTAATTTAATTAAAATATTGAAACTTACTAAAATTATTATTAACATGTAAACTCATTGAGTAACATTTATAATATAAGAAGCTTCAAATTAAACACTGGTCTACAAAATCAAACTTTTTGTGTGCCTTTAAATAAATGCTATGTTTTTATACTAATTTGGGGTTATTGAATACAAATATACAAATAAAATTTTTAAATTAGCTCTTGGTTTCAAAATATCGCAAATATTAAATACTATGAATTTAAGAAAAATATCAAAGAACCTCAACTATATTTATTTTAAAAACAACATTAATTTATTTAGTTTTTGTAACTTTTTACATGAAATTGAGAATTAAGAAATAATACCAAAATATTATAACATTCTTTAATCAAGACTTTCTCTTCTTTTTTCACTTGTCTTTTGTAATCACTTTCAGGAGTATCTCTTTTCAAGTTCCAGCAGTAGTCTGCTAACATTGACACATCCCACCGGCCCTGGTATCTTTTTTCCATTCTTGATATGTCTTGGTGGAATCGTTTTCCACGTTCGTCACTTACTTCACCATAGTTGGCAGGAAAAAAATCAAGATGAGTGTGAAGAAAGTGAATTTTAAGGGACATATTGCAACCCATCTGCTGATACTTTTCTAGAAGATTGTTTACAAGCTCATCATAATTTTCACATTTCCTGTTGCTTAAAAAACCATGAACAACTCCTCTAAATGACTCCCATGCCACCTTTTCAAAGCCCTGTAAAACTGAATCAAAGTTTTTGTCCTTCAGAATTTCTCGAATTTCAGGACCAATAAAAATTCCTTCTTTTACTTTGGCATCACTTAGACGTGGAAATTTACTTCACAGGTATTTGAAGGCTGGTCCATCTTTGTTGAGAGCTTTGACAAAGTTCTTCATTAGTCCCAACTTAATATGTAAAGGTGGGAGAATTTGTTGGGATTCTACTAGAGAAAGATGCTTGACATTCTTTTCTCTGGGACACAGATTTGGTCTTGGAGTCCAATCTTTTTAAATGTAATGTAAAGATCTAGATCTGTAAATCTAAGATCTGTAATCTAAAGATCTAAAAATCGCTATGTACAATGCCCAAGTATCTCGGGTCCAAACGGGAAGGGGTTCATGTAGCATAAATGAACAATACAAGCTAACTATCACTTCTAAGTTCTGTAATTAGATTCAGCAAATTGAAAACTATAGTTAAAGTACATTTTCATGTAAAAGGCAATTTTGATGTAGACCAGTGAATTATTAATATAAAAAAACTCAAACTTGTTTTTTCTGATTCCAAATACCATATACAATTTACCAGTAAATATTGTAAATGGCTATATAACATTAAACTATCTTCTTATTGAATTACTGGAATGATTCACAGACAATCAAGAACCTTTAAACTCAGTAACATGGCTGGAGTTTAACGATTCATTTACAGAGGCTACTGGCCTACGTAATGCCAAGTTGGTTAGGTGGACCTTTCAAATTCATCATGTTCGGAAAGTGGAGGCCTTGGAGATTTACAGGGCCGGCCGACCGGCAAATGTATTAACTTTAAAGACAGCAACACTGGATGCATGCATGCATCCAGTGTTGCCGTCTTTAAAGTTAATGCATGGAGGTACATTTATGAAAAACCATGCAACGCTAGCATATATTAATTTACCCAAGCCATTATTAACATCTTAAAAAATTATTGTATATGAGATAGTTATATTTTTATGATTTTTTGTAGTGAATACCATTCAAATTGTTTTATATGCATTTGGTGTTGTTCTAAATTTTTAAAAATAATTTTTCAAATATGTTTGTTCTACACATTCTATTTTGAAATTTTGTTGGTTATAAACATGAAGCAGACCTTTGGTAAAATTGAAAACATTCATTTTCATTAAAACTTATGTTAATGGAGTTTAAAGGTTCTTGACTGTGTGTTACATAACAAAAAAAAAAAAAAAAGGTTTATTAGAGTTCACTCTAATAACAGTTTTCCTCAAGTGCTTTTGCACACTTGTAGATGGCTACTTATAACAGCATAATTGGACTTCTTTGATTAACTTTGAATACAAAGTTCAAACATAAAAAAACAAAAATGTAAACATTAAATTAAATATCTAATCTTGCCCTAGCACTGCACTACACAGTTTAAGGACAAGCTTTTTGTTCTTTCACATTTGAACTTTGTATTTGATATTATTATTCTTTTTTTAATTAAAACAGAATTCTGTTATTTAATATTATTTTTTAAAAATTATTTTCATAATTATTAAGATCGTCAGACATCATTACGATTTCAAAAACCCGAAATGCCAATTATAGTACTGTATATCATAAACAAAATATCAATGACATTTTGATTTATTATTACTATTATTATATGATTGATGTTATCTGATTGATTATAACAATGAAAAAAATATTTAATTATCTTCTAACAGGTATGTTTTTACATATATTTTATAAAAAAACACATTATGGTACTAGATGTTGACATCATATACTCTTCTCAAACTGCACTTACTAAAAATAACTACCTTTATTAACCTTTAACATGTACTGTAGTCTATTTTATTAATTTTATTTGTTCAATCCTGATGAAGATCAATTAATTTGATCAAAAAGGTTGGATGACGTTAATAAAATAGACTGCATGTTAAAGGTTAATAAAGGGTACTAGATGTTTTTACAATTTTGAACAACAACATATGTTTTGATTGATCTTCTAATTATGAGATTAAATTAAATGTTTGATATTCTTTTCAAATGTTTTAAAGAAATGAAAAAATTTATTCTATAAAGTTTAAATGTAATATATTTTTTTTTATTCCCTACAGAGAATCACTCTTTTAGTAAATGTTAAATTGCATAAATTTAGTTGTATTAGTAATATTATCAAGACTTTGTACTAAATTAGATATAGTTTTATGTCCTTTGGAATTAGCATAAAGTTGCTATTGAGAGCAAATCACATAGGAACACTTCTTTTTGATGGAAAAAGTAGGTTTATTTTCTATAATTTAGAACGGATATGCATTTAGGACATAAAGCCCGAAATGCATAGCCGTTCTAAAGGCATGAAAAACAAGTGTTCCTGTATGATTTGTTCTCTGTAGCAGCTTTATGCTAATTATGAAGGACATACAACTAATTGTGAGAACATGAAAGCAATCAAATACTAGATATAGTTTAATGATTAGCAAATACAATATTCTAATTCATAAGTTTTGAAACACTCAAATGTAAATCCAATTTAAACTTCACTTTTAAATTTCTAGTATAGGACAGCTAAACATACTCCATTCCAGATCCACCAAAAACCCAAACCTGAAATTTACCTTTTGTTCAAAAACTTACCTGTAATATTACTACAAAGAACCACAAAAAAATGTAATGGCATAGAGCACAGGGAAATAGAAAGCCTCTATTTTTAACACCCTATTTTTACAGAATAAAGAGAAGAAAACTCTTGAATATGAGCAGAATCTGCAGAATTCCAACCCAGAACAGAAAAGATGTTCCTCTTCAGAATATATTGAGTAATATGCAGTCTCGGATGAACTTCAGAAAATATTAGGATAATATTAAAAAACAATTTCAAAATATCAAAGGGTGATATGAATGGGCAGGGACAACAACACTATGCTGCAAACACTTGGACAGACTTAAATGCTGTATGAGATAAAGTAGAGATGCTCAAGTGTTATTGATCAGGAACCAACCACCTCACTGCTGAGTCTATGTGAATTTATGAGAGAAGCTTAGCAGCTAATATAATTAACTGTGGAGACTCAGACAACTTAGTAATTTAACCTTCACAGATTTCATTATTAATTCATAAACAGTAGATAAATACAATGACATATCTAGGATTTTGAGAATAGATGCTGTTCAATACAGATTCAAGGGAGACCTTGGTCTCCCTTGAATCTGTATTGAACAGCATCTATTCTCACGATTTGTTTCATAACTGGGAATAGATTTCTTTCATAACCGGGAATAGATTCAAGGGGGACCAAGGTCCCCCTTGAAAGATATCGTAAACTACAAAAACACTAATATTGTACAAAAGAGCTCCCACCTTATATACGTTGCTCAGAAATGACAAAGAAAAAATTCATGAGAACAACCAGGGGCCATATTCTGGTCATTGTCTCTGGTCTCTCGTCTCTCATAAGCTGGTCACTGATTGGCTAATCCAAATGATTAGCCAATCAGCGACCGGCTTGTAAGAGACAAGAGACCAGAGACAGTGACCAGAATACGGCTCCAGGAGTATACACAATACCGTACAAGAACGACCAATTGGGAATAGACAAAGAATATATAAGAGTCACAAATAGAAATGTTAATGTAAGGGTGAAAGAGCATAAGTACGACATAGCTGTTTGTATATACAACATATACAACAGCGTTATCAAAAATAGTGCAGACTGATGTTAAATGGGAAGAGACCAGAATCATTACAAATGCGCACTCACCAACACTTGCATCCACAACAGAGAAGTGTCAGATCTACAGAACTAGCTTAACGGAAAAATGTTTAAACTATAAGGATGCGACCATTTTACCATCAGCATGGAAATATATAATCAGAAAGAACTCATAAGATGATACATCCACCAGGCTCAATAAAAACCTGAGTTACTATAAAAAATTTTTTACATATTGTATTGTGGTGAATTACCATATTTTGTATTTTATTTTATTTTCCTTATTTATTGTATTAATTTCATTATGCTTGTTTACTTAATTTGATTTCAATGTACTGCATATGTTCTAATATAATTTAAATTTGAACGTGTTATTCGAAAAGCCATTGATTCGAACGTCTTTAACCTGATGATGGCCCATGGAATGGGTTAAAAATGTTTGTTTAGCTGAATAAATGTGCTTTCTCAGTATTAAGGTGTGTTGACTTTATAAAGAATCTGAGTGTGAATAGGAAAGTGATAATATGTATGTTGAATATTTAAATATATTATACAAAAAATCTAATTTTTAGGATTTATTTAAATTTACTAATGTATTAGGAGATTTACACTATTTATGATAGTTTTTTTCCTCTTTGTTCCTTGATGCAAATTTAATTTAATGTCAAATAAATTCAAATTCAATTTAACTAAATCTATACATGAAATACAGCAAAAAGTTATAGCATTTTGAAAAAAACTTTTCTGAAGATTCTCCTTACTCAATCAAAACTTTCTTTGGATCATTTTCCTCTACTGACACATACAGTAATACCTTGACTTACGCTACCCTGACTTACGTGAACCCCGAGTTACGCGATTTTCAAATCTTGATTTGTCTTTTGTTTGAGTGCCAAGCAACTCTTGATTACTCAATCCCCCCACACTATTGTTCGGCTTACATGTTCAGACGTGTCACGCAAAATCGACACATAGCCACAATTTATTTTGTGTTATTTATTTCTGTGTTTGTTATATCTACGGAGACTTGAGAGACTCTATGTGGTGATTTCTTCTAACCGTGAACAAATCAAAAGATTAACGAGAACATTTATTAGCTTACATACATCTGACTTGGGTTTTACACAAATTGCGAAATTATACCCCGACTTACATGGTTATCACTCGGCCCACCTATTGCATAAGTTCGGGGTATCACTGAAATCAGTAAACAAAAGTATAAGGTTAAAACAATTAAAGAATACACTGCTATTTTAGATTTATTAATTGAAGAATGCCATGACAGGTTTGCTGATTTTGAGAAATGCTGAAATTAGTAATTTAATCTCATCTAGTTGATGTCTCTAAGACACCTGATAAACAGATAGAATTGGTTGAGTTCTCTGAAGACATCATTCTAAAGTCTCTTTTTGATGCCAAGAAACATCCTCTTAAGATATGGAAAATACAACTGTGTCCACATTTATGTAAACATATTCATTGAATGCTTTCCTGTTTTCAACTTCTTACTGTTGTAAATTTACATTTTCATATCTTACACATATTAAAACTCCATTGAGAATTCAGATGACTGACATTCATCTAAAGGACCAACTTCAGCTACATACAATTATGCTTGATCCTATAAATAAAACTCACTAACCTTATGTGGACTTTGCATTTAATTGCATAAACTGCTACAAACATTTTCAGTCCAGACCTTGGTTCTTCCTCAGGTAAATTTTCCTAAAAAAACGAATCTCTCCAGTGCTAGCATTCTAGCTTGGAATGTATATAATATTCTGATGTATTCAAATTCAAACATATTTTGAAGTTTTTATGGAAATCCACCTAAGGAAAGTCCACATTGTGGACTGAAAACATTTGTAACAGTTTTCACAATTAAATGCAAGGCCACATAAGATGAATGAGTTTAATTTATATTGATTAATGCCTTGCTGCTAGAAGATTACCCTGTTTGATTCTAGTTTTCATTACATAATATGCAGTCATAAAACAATCATTAGTAAATTTTCATTATGTTTTAAATTTATTATATTACTGTATTACTATTATTATTTAATTAAAACATGTACTGATATGGTCATTGCATTTTTTAAAGGAATTTAGTACTTACTAGGCACTGTTATTGTATTAGTTTTCATAAACTCCTAAATGATTCCCTAAATATGTGTATTTTTTGTATAAAAGCTTATAATAAGATTTTCCACCTGCAATAAAATATTTAACCTTGTGACATATCACTAAAATAGCAAGTGGCATTCTGTGATAAAAAAACGTTTCCCATCCCTAGCCTATTCCATTTTTCTAATACACTAGCATTCCTCTTCTGTTCTGCATTCTGCATACTAGCATTCTGTAACATTCATCTTACGCCTGAAAATGGCCTTAACTGGGAGAAAACATCTGTGTTTTCCAAAACTGTTACCCAATCAATCTAATAAATATATCTAAATACCATACTTGTTATATGTAAATTATATTTGAATATAATAATAAAGATTTTTTATATAACTCATAAAATATAAACTTGATAATTTTAAAAATACTATTCATTCTTTATTGGAGTTTAAGCATGTAAAAATACACCAAATATTTATCAGTTCTTCAAAAATTGTTACATAAATTTAAATATTTTAACTTAAATTTTAATTCCACAATTCAGACTTATCTCTTCCATAAATATAACTATTTTTATGTAAAAATGTCCTTAGTAAAGCTGTAATTATTATAAAATGATAATACTTTAAACTTTCTTTGCTTAGTAACAAATAAAAAAAATAATACAGTTTTCTATTTGATACTGATATCCTTTAGTGTGCTATGGCTTGAATTACTCAATACATATGCCACATATGTTCACCATCATCACTTTAATATACCAAAAGATATTACAGTTACTCATAATACTATAATAAACTTTGTACTCACTACAATTTAATTAATTACATTAAAGTATTTTGCACAACTCACATTTAATAAAAATAAACTGTTTCTAATATATCATCTTTTAATGTTAGATTTTTATTTACATTTTCCAGTAAATTATTAATAAAATTGTTTATTATTCATATTTGTAAACAATGTTATTAATAATTTATTAGAGGAATGTAAATAAATATTCTCTATGCAAATCAGTACATGCATAAGGGGAAATTCATACCTCCTGACATTCTATATAGTCTTTCTTAAACAGAAGTATTGTAACTTTGAGTAAATTGTTTTGGAAGGAGCCATAACTTGCCGCAGTGGTTAGTCTAACTGAACTAGTAGTAAATAAATAATTTATTGAATATCTCTAATAGGTTAAATGATTTTTATTATATTGGTAGTAACAAAATAAAATATAATACTGCTTCTTTATGTAGCCAAACTATTTGACTAGAAAGATCTTCAGCTAATATAGCCTAATATGTAATGCTAATTTACATATTGTAATACAGCTTCAGCTAAGCTTACATTTAATATAAGCTGCTAAGATAGGTAGAAAACTTTTCTAAAAGTTTGGCTACTTAAAAAAGCAATTTTACTTTATTTTATTAATATGATGATGCCAATTTGAACATTACCTTAATGTTTAATACAATTTAAATAACAGTTATTTTTACTTCTTATTTTGTAAAATTTCACTTTTTAACTTGAAAAACAAGTCGAAAATATAAAATTTCCTAACATTTGCAACAGTTTCCATATTAATAAACTGGGATGCATTTACTATTTACATATTTTGATGTATTATTTTTAATGATTATAAACTGTAAGAATGTATATTTTGTCTTCAATATAAACTTTTTACATTCTACAATTCTCTGAATATATATAATAATAATTATTGCAATAATTCCATAAAGAAAAATCTTTGTAAAATATAAATCACCATTGTTTAAACGATCTGAATCATTAGTAATTCGTTGGTAGATTATTAGTTTTTACTGTTATTCCATCCCACATTAATTTTTTCATTTATAAAATATGTAACATCTAAATCTCATATCGTCTGGAGCAGGAGGTTCCCAACCTTATTAACATGCTGACTCCAAAATTAGATTTAATTGCTGATCAACTTCTATAGTGGTATGCAAAAGAAAATAAATTATGAGTAAAACAAAATAAAAACAATCAAATACTAATTAATAATAATTATTTTGTATTAAAAATAAAATCAAAATTTTAAACTGTGTTTTATTTTACTAAAATTTACAAATATGCACAAATAATATAAAAAGTAATTTATCTACTAACTCCAAAATGAACCCAAGTAATTTACTGATGTCCAGATATATTAATTGACCACCCAGGGATCACTAACAATTAGTTAAGAACATCTATTCTAGAGAAGGACAACATAACTGGACTGAAAATATTAGCAAAGAATTGTATGTCCTTTGGAATTAGAAAAAATCACACAGGAACGCTCCATTTTTTATGTGATTTTTGAACGTTCCTTTGTGATTTGTTCTCAACAGCAACTTTGTGCTAATTCCGAAGGATATACAACTAATTGAGAGAACATTAAGCCATCAAGCATTAGCAAATAAATTTACATAATTGTGTGTTTTGAATAAAGGAATTTTATTTTATTTGAAAACAGTATTAGTGTGGAAATTATATTATTTATTGATGATAATATAATCATATTACCCAATAGGAAAAGTTAATTATAGAAATATATTACAGTAGAGCCTTGAAAACTCGGCCTAATGTGGACCGAAGGGTGGCCGAGTTTGTGAAAATGCCAGGTTATCGGGAATGGGGTTAAAAAAGGATAAGTATGCGTGTTTCCTCAGAAAATATTGTACTGTACTTGTATGTATTGTTTGCTTGAGAATACAACAGAGAATAAACTGCCCAAATACCCTTAAACAAAGGAAAAGTACGTCCTTTATGAAGGCATAGAGCCTTTACTACATGAAAATGAAAATTAATGAATACACTGTGTACAGTAATTTACCTGATAAGACAGACCTCAGAAAAATACTATGAGGAATAAAGCTGTCTATGATGAAAATTAATTATCTAAGGGTATTTTTGCCCTGCCAGGGTGTGACCAAGTTATCCGGGGTGCTGGGTTATCGAGTGCCGAGTTTTCAAGGCTCTACTCTACATTAATTCCTGAAATTAAAATTTGCAAGGAAAAATTGCATTAATTTTCATTTCAACCATTACTCAAAACCTACATTAACATATAAAACCTAATCCAAGTCAAATAATAATAATTAATTAGCTTTGAATGCATTGAAGTATACATCTACATTAAAAATAACAGAATCAATTATGTTCATTCTTTCTGCCAACAAAAAGTAACTAAATATTCCATTGTAATCAATAAATGTCTCTTATAAATTATATATTACAGATAGAGAATAATTTTATAATGAATTACTCATTATAAACATTGTGTTAAATTTACGTATATTGTATGGAATTAAATTATTTTGTAATGTTTATTTTAAAATTGTTGTAACATCATACAAACATAATTTATTGTAATTTAAATAAAACTGAAATTACACATCTAAGTATGCTAATACATTAATTTAATTTTTATTTTATAAAATATTCAGTTAAATGAAAAAGCAAAATAAGGAACCATTAATTCAGAACAGACATTGATAAATAATTATCTGAGTATTATCATTATATAAAGAAATCAGAGAAAATAGATATTGAGGAAAGATTATGGATGACATTAAAATACTCTTAGCATGTGATATACAGAACAATTCTAAATTATTATCAGGGTTTCTATATTCTATAATTTTCCAACTGGAAACAACAAAATAAAACTACTTGTAGAATATGAAAGTGTAACTCAATAAGTTTATGACATATAGAATCAATAGTGTAAAGTGCTAAAAAACCTCAACATGTGCACCTTTCATGGAACATACAATTTACAAACAACAATCAATTTCCCTCAAGTGTTTTCTAGCATTTGCAATGTAACTGTGTCTATTGCAGCAATAATTCTGAGCTTCAATTTATTGAGGAAAGTCATAGGTGCTGTGTAAACATCTTTCACATATTCCCATAAGAAGAAATCAAGTGTCATAATATCAGTTGAGCACAGAAAATATAAGGAATTGGTCCACGCTCAATCCAGCACCTAAGAAAATGTCAAGAAATTCTTGGAAAATGTGACTACGAGCCATCTCACTGGATCACCATATGAAGTAATAGATTTAAGTGTAGCACAAAGAAATAGGTCACCACTGTCACTGTTTTCTCATGAAGAAAAAGGACTCCAAAACTTCTAAATATGCCAAATGAAATTTTTTGAGTTACACTTTCATATTTTGCAAACAATTTTAGTATGTTTTTCCTAGTTAGAAAATTATAAGACACAGAAACTCTAACAATGATTTAGAATCACCTTGTATGTTGTATATCAAAATAGAGCAATGATTGAAAAAAATAATCAAAAATACAAAAATTATTCAAATATAATACAGAGTTAGCACTGATCATAAACTACTGTTAATATCAAAATTTAAAATACTGTTAAAAAGGATTAATTTCATAAATACAAAATTTTTCAATTGGATTTAATTTAAAAGATTAGATAAACAAAATTTTACTAAGGGCAATTTTATTTTACAATAAAAAAAACATAAATAAATTGCAACTGCAATGCATAAACAAAATATTTATAAGATGTAGGTCTATATAATTTTAATTCATTATTTTTGATACATGTAACAATGCAAGTATGGTCAAAATAAGGAATTATGTAATAAATCCAAAATCTTCAAAATCGGATTACAACGTATGCACTTTGAAAATAATTGGCATATGCCAAGTTATTTAAAAATCCACTTGCACTACAGAATATATACAGAATAACATAATATATAGTCAAATAAATCCTCCTTTTTATATGCCCAAAAATTGCACATACTTAAACCAAATCTCAACTATGGCCAAATATATTTGCATATTTTAGGACTTCAACTCATATATATTAATAATGGTTGAGGTATCCACTTGCATAATATGTTTCTGAAAAAATTCTGGTTTTAGAGCTTGTTTTTTATATAAAAAACAAAAACAGGCATTTTAACTAAACATGTAATTTATGCAAATAAATATTTCCAAGTTATAAGTAGATTGTCTGTTAAGTTAAATTCATGCAAAACTTGGGCAATCTGCCTAGGAGGAATGCCTTCCAGGAGATCTTTTTAAGGGGAACTTGCCCTTCAATCAGACATTATGGATGTGGAGAAAACCAGGAAAACTCCACGTCATGGCGAGGTGCAAACTCAGTGTTCAGGGAACAGAACCACTTGGGCACTGGTGGGTAAGTATCTTGTCATCTGGTAATTTTGGAAATTCCACTGAAACCACAATAATGACATATTTTTCTTAAAACATACATAAAAATTATGTTAACTATTTAAAAAAACCAATCATCAATATCAAAACAAAACCTTGTAAAGACATTAAATTCATTCCCACTTCAAAGAATGGAGGAGCTAAATTTACATGTATGTCCATAAATACCAACTTATGCATACATTGAAAAATTTTAAATATTAATAATATTTACATACATTTTTACATATTTATAAGTTAAAATAATTCATAAGAAATGAATTTACTACAAAAATTATGTTGTAAATTATGAAAATTATTCAAAAAAATCTTTTTGAAATTTACACACTTTTTATGTTATAATGGCAGCCATAGATCTAATATGGCTACCTTTACTATACATCAACACTGGCCTATTCCCGAAGCCTTCACATTTACAGAGTTAAATGACAGTCATTATCTAACTTCCAACTTGCAGTACGTAAATATTACATGAAAAAGTATATATTACATATGTTTTAATAGACCACAATCATTGCTTACCTCAGTTCTCCATTTTTCAAGATGGCTGACAGAAATTCACGTGATCTGACTAACCAATGATTATCCAGTAACGATTGTTTCAAAGCAGATGAGAAATTAAGACGGAACCAATTTGTGAACGTTACGAGAAAAGATCAATCGATTCGTTTTAAAACGAAATATAGCAAGTTAATATGGCCGTTTTAGATACTATGCTTTGTTTCGGGGGGCGAAACAACGAGGAAATCGAACATCTGACATGCGCTACGATTTTATGATGGCGACGCGTGGTGACCGAAAAAAGAACCAATCATATATTATTCGAATATGTTTAATATAAGTTTTCGCTTTCGACTTAATCGACGCTATTTTAATCATTACAAAGGGTTTACAAGTCATATATATTAGTTAGGATCATTTTTTCTCAAAACTTAAATAATATATTTGCTTATAGTTATTGTTCTTCGTCTATTATTGTACGAAACTTTTTTAATTTCGTTTACCGCCTAACGTGATAATATATAGACAATTTTTCACGGTGCAATAATATTAAATTTTAAAATTAATAAGAAATTATTGATTAAAGTGACGTCACTTCTTTTAAATTCTGATAGTGTTTTCTTATTGGTAGATTATAGTCACTTGACAATGTATATATGTATGTATGTATATATATTAATTAGTAACTATTTTAAAAGTTATTTATATAAATTAAATATAATATTTTTGTATATATATTTACAAAAAAAAAACATTAATATACTTATATTTAATATATTTGCAATTATATTTTAAAAATAATTTTTGTTAAT